>NC_056739.1:34359478-34396978 GCF_019279795.1 Protopterus annectens
AAGCCGTCCCTGCGAAGCAGCGTGGCTTGTCCAGCATGTCATCCCAGGCAGACAGACATTGGATCCCCTTTGAATGACACCAGAATTTAAGCCAATTATTAAAGCTGATCATCTTATCACTGTATTGTGGCATCATTCTAGGTGAAGGTAGGATACTGCTCAAGGTCAGGGTCATACCTGCCTGGGCTACATAATCAGAGAGCTCCTCGATGTCCCTTTTCATGTAGTCCAAGGAGGTGCGTCTCAGGTCGTTGACACCAGCGTGGACAATGACTGAGTCGACTTGTACCTGCTGTTGAGAGACCTGAGTGCTTGCGTTATGTGGCGGATTCTAGCCCGACAGGCAGCTTACTGTGACCTTCTCCTTACTCAGTCTGGTGAGTGGGACGTCAGTGTGTCTGACTATGGAATCACCAATGACAAGTGTGTCTGGCATTTTGTTTGGCCTTAAGGGCTGTGACTGTTTGACACTCTGACTGTGTGGTCTATGTGTTGCATGGGTTGGGTCGTGAGGTGGTAGTTGTTTGGGTGTCTGCTTTGGTGGCCTCTGCTGTTTTGGTAAATTTTTGATCAGAGCCTCCGAGTATGTCTTTGTGTGAGTATGTGTATGATTTGAAGTTGTGATGGTACCATGTGTGACTGGGTATGTATTGTGTGTGGTTACCTTCTCCTCCTGTCTGGTCTTGCCAGTCCTATGTTGAAAGAGCTCAGCCTCCAGTTTGGCCGTATAGTTGCATCTCTCACATGTATTTGTGTTTTGTGGGAGAAGGAGAGGATTGTCTGTGTACATGAGGCAATTGTAACATTGCCTCAATATTCCCAGGTTCACCAGTTGAGCTGGAGAGGACACTAGCAACTGATCCCTCGACATACTAGAAGTAGTAGATAAAGAGACTTTCAAAGGACTCCGGGGGAAGTGGGTTTTAGGCTGGTGGGGTACTATCTATAATAAGAGTGCTTTATCAAGGTGCAAGTACTGTAGGAGTAAGTGCTAGGCTTTACAGATAGAGAATAGTCTACTTGGGAATCAAGTAGAGATGAACTTTTCAGTTATAGGATATGCTGGTTAGATCAGCAGTACAGCTCGAGGAAGGTAGTTCCAAGGGAAAATTTGAAGAGTGGAATTTAGATGGCCCGAATAGTTTAACCACCGCTGCTCTTGTGTGCAACAGTGGCAACTCCGCACTAAATCGCGCTAACGCGCATTTAGCGTGTTTTATAGCAGGGGGCTGAAGGGAGCTAGGAATTGGCCCAAAACGACCAATGGACTACTAGTTTCTGGCTGAAACTTCACCAAATCGGACAAAAAGGCCGCTCAGTGCTTCCCACTCCCACTAGTAAGCAAAGAAACTTCCCTCCTTCCTAATAAGGCAATGGATCAGTAACAGGAACTAAAAACAAAGCCCAGGGATCAGCAACTCTGAAACTGGACTACTCTAGTTCAGTAAGGCGGGAAAACAAGAGATTGTTGTTTTATTACAGAGATAAGGAAAAAAACAGACAGTAAATGCTATAAATGCTGTAAATCGGCTAGCACTTTAGTGTGTAGCCTACAGAAACAATTTGCAACAATTAGTAACTTAAAGTGCAATAAACAGTGTAAAATGCAGAAATCACTTAAAGTAGCAGTAAAACAGGCGAAATGCAGTCGCTAGCTTAATAACAGTGGGAAAGCCACAAAAATACTTATATCTGGTAGAAAGTCACTCTTTTAGCCCTCTGCTGCTTGGATCACTCTGCAGGCCACCACAAGGATCTGTGCTGAGTTGGTACAAGCTGGAAAACGCGTGTTTAGCGTATATATATATATATATATATATATATATATATATATATATATATATATATATACACACACACACACATATATATATATATATATATGTGTGTGTGTGTGTGTGTATGTGTATGTAGTGCTTTCAGACATCGGAACCACACTCTGAACATGTATGTAGTGCTTTTGGACATCGGATCCACACTCTGAACCTCTCACTGAAAAACATCTGACCAACGGCACTGTAAATGGGGGTGAAGGGGCCCAAAATAGGGACCTCTTGTAATTATTGCCATTATCCCTTCCTCCACAGCTGAACTGTTCTGCCTTCAACAAAATAACCAGCCCTTGCAAGTCTTGAACCCAGGACCCTGCCCAACATAACCACAACATGTTACCACTAAGCCATCTCAGCTGTAAGACAGTGGGATGATTTCTCTAACATATCATGCAGACCAGTCAGTCTGCCATAGGGAATGTACAATGTGGAAGCACTAAACATTCTAATGATACATACACACACACACACATATATATATATATATATATATACATACATACATACATACATATATAAATATATAAATACTTATATATATAAAGAGAGCATATATAGAGGATGCACAGAATATAAAACACCCATTATTCCTACAGTTGCCACCTTTGCAAATGGTCAGTGTCTGATTATTTCCTACAAATGAGAATTATTGCATGAAACATATACCCACATACAATGCAAAGGACATGACACCACACACAGTTTGCAAACATATAAATGTTTATTTGTGTACTATTTCAGTTGTTTATGCCATTTTTATAGTACTAAGGTGTTTGAAATACATAACTGATTAATGCAACTCTCATAGAAAACACATGATACAGTAATCTGCAAAACATAACATATTTTGCTGTCTAGGCTAAAACCTTCAAGTAGTACAACAGTAAAAAAACACGTGCCTTGAAGATAAGAACCAATCAACACTTAATTACAGATGTAGTTCAACAGCCTCCAATTACACTCTGTAGTCAACCTCCTAGGGGGAAAAGTATCAGTTGTCACAATGTAATATCTGTTACATAACACTGCTTAACTTAAAACATTACTATCACACTGACAAACAGAACTGTGTGCAAGACAGTAAACTCTAAGCCACCACTGTTTCCATGGCGAAATGTATGAAAATGTACAGCCATATACCATTATGTTTCTTATTACTGATATTCCTCACATGTTGTAATAGCCTGTGTTAAAAACATTTAATACCCCTCCCCCAGAAAATGTTTTACAAGGGCATATAACAGTGTTGTCCATACACTGACCTCCAGACTGTACACGGTCACACATGTTTTGTCCAGCTGTAGCCCTCATATATGCGGACCCTACCCCACAATTTGTGTGGGAGTCCACAACATCGCTGGAATGATAGCAGGAATGCCAGCACTAAATAATGACATACCATTACCTATCAACCTCTTACTGCATGACATCTGGACAAAGTCTGGTATATAGGTGGAAGACAGAGGCTGACACACAGTTCCATATTTGAAATGGTGCTGTTATACACTGTGAAAGTTGCTGGTGTTACAGAATTGGTTGCAACATACCTTTACTCAGGAATATGAAGTCAGAAACACAAATGGATGTTGCCATGTACTGATAGCAATCAATGGAGAGAATGCCACTGATATGTCAGGGACAAGACCTGTGTGGTGAACACACAAAACATAACAGCCAATCCTCTGGCCATCATGTGGATTGACTCACAGCTGAGAGCTATGCAGACAGACTGCATTCCATGCAAAACTAGCATGTACACATAAACCCTGTAAAACTAGCAGTATTCAATGCATATAACAGCAATACTCACACACTGTCCCTAGGTCTGGAACCTTATACAAACATGTAGTTGGCCTGTGTCCACAAGTCCTGTTGTAAGAGGTATTCCTACCTGCTGTCTGTAACACTGCTGCCCACACACATGAAGGATGTCTTCCATACAGGAAAGGTAAAGGGACAACGCCCACATGATGTAGTTATTTATAGTAGTGGGTTGCTATGACATTGGCTATTGGAAGAACTACACAGCTGCCTGCATGCAATTAGCAAGTGGGGAACAGCAATTTGTGCATAGGCCATCACCTGAACATGAGCATCACCCAGAAAAGCCATGTTTCAACCAACTCAAACAAGCTCGATCCCAGTAGTGGAGAGAGAGAGAGAGAGAGAGACACAAAAAACACATAAAACCTCAAAATAAAAAATAAGAAACAAAAAGACATCCTGTACACAGAAGGAACCAGAAGATAAACCAGGTATGTGAAACATGTAAGCATGTGATTGAATGTAGTACCTGGTCTGTAATAATGGGATAGATGATTATGAAAGATGTATATGTGCCATTAATACTTGCTGTAATGATGTCCTGCTGAACAAATGCTATGGGCATAGCATCTGGCTCTGTCTGCAGTGGGCCATACCTGTCATTTGTGCAGATCTTTACAGAATGTCAAGATTTAGCTATCATAGTGTTTACTCTGTTCCTCCAAACATCTATATTAGTCTGACAAACAGCTGGAGATGAAAGTAATGAAGTAATGACAGACACATGAGTTTCAGACCCCACCACCTTCAGAACAGTCATGGTAATGGGAAATGTATCATGCTACAAACTTTATAGGTTTGTAATAGGCATCTCTACGATCTGTCCTTATATACCCCCCCCTTATGTTAGGCTTTGTCCACATGTGATGCTCTAAGAGGTGGATATGTCGGGTCACAGCTGAGGAGCCTGAAACACCCTGGGAAAGGACAGCTCACATATGGCAACCACTAGAGTGTCTGTCAAACAGTCGTGTCTGTGCCACTGCTAGGCCAGTTAATGGGATGTTGCCCATATCCATATGTTACCTGTGAATATGAGTATTATACATGTTTGTATTATACATCTAGGATACCTGTATAGGACATGAGCATATTAAAGCACTGTTGCAGATGTGTGTGTTAAACTGCATGTGATATATTGAATTAATAACTTTCAACTGTACAATGTTCTGTAGTCACATACACATATACTTGTGTTATGTCAGCTATATTAATACTTTATCAAAAATCATTTCCCTGTTTTGTCTCCCAGTAATGTGGACCAATGGCCAGAACTCCTGGTATAACAGGTTGAGAAATATGACTGAGCTGCAAGAGTGTAAATACAGTGTGCCATAATGACATAGAACACAAATGTGTACCAGGTATCCCCTAAGCATGTGTATGTATGCGTATGTTCAGCTGAAAGGCACTGAAGTAATAACATGGTCACAAACAGTCTGTAAAATAGGATGTGCTTGTTGCACATGTGTAATATCACTGTCACTGCACACAAGAAAATAACATGTGTACTGCTACTGATTGTTGCATTGCTATGACACTGATATTGACACTACAGTAGGCATGCTTATCAGGTAGTAATCAAAGAAGTATACAACTGTGTTATGACCCACTGTCCATGCCTACCACTAACAGCTATATCAACACCCATATACACTGGATATCAAAGTGTGTACACCCCTGTTGAAATGCCAGGTCTGTGTGCTGTATGCCAATGAGACCACAAAAAGTCATGTCAAAACATTTCTCACCTCAAATGTGACCCATAACCTGTACAATTCTATTGAAAAAGAAACAAAGCTGTTTCACAGAAGATGAGCAACCATTTCCAAGTGAAGATGTGATATGACATTAGAGTACAAACCAAGACAAATGGATGCTGTAATCATCTCAGCAGGTGTTTACACAACATATCAGTGTAAGGGTGTGCACACATGTTCAACTGGCTTACTGTACTGAGTATTAATTCCCATATGTTACCACAGGACAGGTTATGTTCCCTATTGAACTGAGCAGGCTATAGGAGACATCACAGGTGGGGATTGTGTTGGCATGTGCTTTTGTGGGGTCATGTTCCAATTGCACAAGTACCATGCATTGTAACAGAAGTGTGTACACTTCATAGCCACTGTAGCTATATGGAATCAGCAGTACCTGACCTGTACAACCATCCTCCACCAACGATAAGAGTAATCCCCCTTGGTAGACAGCAGCAAGACACACAGCACATAATAGGTTGCTATAGTGGCTGTACAAGGACACATAGGTGCAGACCACAACTTGGAAGCAAGTGCACCTCCATCTGAGCAAGCATGTAGATTCACAGGTGACCTCCTGTAAGACTGACTATGACTAGAAATCAGACATATCCAAACCACCAAGGCCAGTTGCAACCATGTTGCCCCATATGTACACAGTCTCAGAGCCAGTAACAAAAGTCAGCCTATACTGGGGGTAAAGCACACCACATACACACATGCCATGGATACAGGCAAACTGCATCAGACAGGATACCACTCTCCTGCCCACATCAATGGTGAGCATGGACATAATGCCAACTGATGGCAACAACAGCAAGTCTTCATGGGGCATAAGAACATCACAGTTTGCCTCCTACATGAACACAGGCATGTGCTCACAGTTCCATCACACACTACAGTCAAACACAGACATGCCACCATCCACACACCATCCACATAGAAAATGGCCACTGTAATTCCTCTACACAGAAATGAATGGTGAATAGTGGATTATGCCATTAAGTGTCCAACATTGGGGGAACTATACAGGTCAGGGCCAGGAGTGTAATGCAAGATGTCAAAGCTATGATAGCTTACAGTGTTATGGTATAGTCTGGATTATTTGCAAGTACTATCTACTGTTGATGTGCATGTGGACAACTGTATGAGGTCCTGAGACCTTTATTCCTGTTTATGTCTTCCAGGTACAATGCCCCAGGGACATTTGCCAGCATTCACAAACCTTAAAAATTATGTAATCATCCAATTCCTCATCATGCATCATGCCATACTATTCGGCCACAGGGCCCAGGATCTGCAGGACAGTACCACCCTGTGGAATGAGCTCATCCACAGGGTAAACGATGTTGGCCTGCACAACCAAAATTATGAGCAGGTGAAGCATCAGTGCACAGATCTGATCCACCATGCCTGTCAGCGTGCTGCTGCAGTTAGGAGGGACCAGCTAGCCACAAGTGGGGGTCATGCCATCCAGCCCCCACTTACACATGCTGAGGAGCTCCTCACCAGCCTTGGGGCACCCACCCACCAGCCAAGCCAGCAAAATGAAGACAGCATTGTGGAGGTGGGTGCCACCCACACAATGGATGAGGAGTGTGCAGGTAAGGCCCCAGGGCATATTACTAGACCACTGTTGCTTATCCATCTGCATCTGTAGAGTTTAATCATGCATATGTGAGATAAAATATATATAGTCTGTTGCTGCATTGTAGTAATAAACAGCTGTGCATAATCTGTAGTATTGTGGGTTTGTATTGTTGATGTACTGAAATGTTGCTCCCATCCTGTCCTGTACCAATGCCACAGTTGAGGCTACTGACATTACTTCTCTCACACAGCTATTTAGGGCTCTCTAGTATACAACTGGGGCAGCAGCCTGTAGCTGGTGAGTATGGAGTTTTGTTCAGGTTTTCCAATACACCGGTCATGTTATGGCCATGCTATTTGCCATGCACACATTTAACACACCTACCCATAATGCATGCTGTACATGTTCACTTATTGTTGGTGTTAACTGCACTGCATCACAGTGGTCACCATGGTGGCATATCTGAATGGTATGTAAGAGTCCTGCAGTATACCTAAAAACCTGTCAGTGCAAGATGTGTGGACAGAGATGAACATAATAGTGGGACAAATGGCCTGCAGTAGAGACATGTCTGAAACATTCCCCTTATACAGTGGCTACAACAGTGTATACACCACTATTACAATGGCAACTGTTCCTGATATAAACAACGGCAAACCACAATACCACATTCCACACCTTTAACAACCTGTAATGTGATTCTAACATGAGTAATGAATCTGTAATATGGAATCATATGTTAGGACAACAAATATGGAGAATACATACCTTAACAAACACTGGAAGCATATGTGTTCACACACTCCAAATAACATATTGTGGAAGCAGCTTGTGAGGTACTGACAGCATTCACGCTTCTTGAGTACACACCTGCCATCATGTACAGGGCCTCAATGTCACACCAAGAAATGGTCTGCTGTCCAAGAAGTATGTCCATGACATTTGCCCACTCACCTGCAACAGAGGCAGCCGTGGCTTGCACACATCTTACAAGCCATGAAATGGATCCCATATCAAAAAGGTAGCACTCAGGAGTGGGAAAAGTAGCCTTACCTCACCATTGCATATACCATGGCAAACAGTACAGACAGTCATGTATGTGTGTATGAATTATGGGATAACATTAATGTAGAAAATAAACAGATGCCCATGCAAAACATGACAAAACATGTTGCAAATCGGTCATGGAGGCTGCCCAGAAACATGCAGCAACACTGAAGGACTTGCAGGAATGTCTAGCAAGTATTGCCTGTGCAGTACCTGTGTCGACAATTGCCTGGATTCTGCATAAGTGTGGCCTATGGGTTAGGGTAATCAGACGGAAGAGTTGTCCCACATGATACATCATCCAGGGCTCCCTACAGGTAGCATAAGCATAACATCAAGTCTCCCAAAGACATGTGTTGCAATGTGTAATGGTGTCATGAGACCAAGGCTCAAACCTACAAACAGCATTCATAATGATACATGTGGTGCACAAGCAACACCTCACCCAACCTCAGGGCCACCATCCCCAATATTTAGCTTGCTGGTGCCAGTGTACACCTTTAGGTTTGCTGTTCATTAGCTGGAACTAGGCCAGTACACATGGTGTTTGGAATTTGGAACACTGCAAAATAATACTCATGTGTGGCCCATAGTTGTCAAGCATCTGCAATAAGGCTGAGGATGGGGAGGTGTGTCGGCTTGAAACACAACTGTGAACTGAAGCATACATCCAAAGTTTGCTAAGAATGGCTGTATCTGAACACAGTGAAGGTTATGAATTGTGCCAGACATAACCCTGACTCTACAGCAGTAGTGAAGCCACTGTGTGACTTTCAAAGGTTGTGCACATGAGCTGACCTTGCAATCTGGTGGAGTTGGGGGACATTTGTAGGGCAGAGTGACCAAATAATGGCAAGTGAAGATGGGTCATGCTAGTATACCCCTTCCAGAAATAGTGACTGCTGTAGTTCACTTAACAGGTGCTTCAACAAACCATTGTGTTGAAGGTGTGCACACTTATGCAAACCACATATTGTATGCATCTCATTCAGCATTGCACGACTAACACATTTGTTTGATACTGCTTTGGATTGCACAGGTCATATATGTCACATAGGTGTGTGTAATGTTAACACATGAAGTACTGTGGCCCCATGGCATATCAGGGGAGATGATGGCATGTCAACAAGAGTCTGTACACTCATATCCACATTAAGCTTTGAAGGTTGTCAGTGTAGCTGGATTTTATTGCATATACATGCACTGCTGATGATGAGATCTGCAAATCAAAGGACAGGCATTCATTACTGGCATCAGTCCTCATATCATCAATGGTATGTGTCAGACAAACACACAGGGGCTGTGAGCAACAGAGTAAACATAACTGACACACATATACACATTCAGCAGTGCTGTGTACACTTGTGAGGTATGGTGCACAGTACAGGCCAGTGTGCTGAACAGGTGCAAAGCAATACTGTGTACATGGGTGCAGTGTGTTTCAGGGGAAGGGGCATCACCTACTAGCACAACTCATGCATCACAGAGATGTATAATGTTCATAACAAGGATTGAGTATGGCTGCAGTGCATGCTGTTGAGTGCCATATGTCAAGCATGTTGACTGTTGGGTAATGAGAGGTCTATGTAATATCTTTGTGCCACCTCACCTGTAAGTGTTTGTGTGTACATGTGTGTGTAGAAGTAAACCATAATGTACAGGTCTCAATTTACATTTCTTGTCTGCCCCTCACAGGTGGCAAGGTAGGTCAGGGTCCCTCCTGCAGGCAAACTGATGTTAGCATCCATACAGACTCTGACAATGATGATAGGCATACTGAGGCAAAGGCAGGGTTTTTAGGGGCTGAATCTGTGCCATTGGTTGACATCCCACTTTTATCCACCCCATCCCCGCACACAGTCACAATGCCCATACATACCCATCACCAGTGGCCATAGATGAGGGACAGTTGGCGGGTGGTGGCATGGGACAGGAAAGTGTGGTGACTATGGCAATTGTGTCTGTACACAGCAGCCATAACTGGATGACCAGCGAGGTACCACACAGGCAGATGTACAGGAGTGCTCATAGGAGGGCTGCTGGCCATCATTCCCCAGGCAGAAGTTCCACAGCAGGTGTCACCAGACACATGTTTTGGGCCATCGTGGAGGCACAGGCACGTATGGAACATTACACCAAAGATAGTCTGAGGATCCAGAAGGCTTCTCTTCCTGCTGTACGTGACAACATCCGTCATCTTGCAGGTACCCACTGTTACTTTGCAGAAGTCATGGATAGACAGTTGGGTGAGATGGTGGGAATCCTCGACTGTGTGGTGTCTGTGGTATAGCATGTGGTGGGAGTAGGGCATCGGCCACGTGGACGTAGGTCAGCAACACCAACAGGTGGAGATCTACGTGGATGTGCAACAACTCACAGATGCTCCTGTAGTGGCAGTACCAGCACCAGTACTGCAGGGGGGGTGCTGTCCACACCACAATACAGCAGGCCACATGCACGTGGTCCTGGCCAGTCCCAAGAGGGATGCAGATCCAGTGGGCAAGTGTCATCATCAGGGGAGAGTACCATATCTGGGCTTCTGCCTGGTGGTGCCCGTGGAACCCCTGGCAGGCACAGTTCCCGTGTCCGTGGCTGGACATGGCAAACTGTACACCCTGCCATGTATGGTCTGCAGCTGTCCAACAGGGCAGCCACATGGCAGAAATGTGTGCATACATACACACACACACACACACACACACACACACACACACACACACACACATCACCAACACAGCTAGGGCACTTCCATACCTACACACACCACGTCTGCACAGCCCATTTAATAAAGAACCCCCCTAACCCACACACATGATGTCAACCAAACGGCTCAGCCCAGGGCTCTGGCAAACCCACAACACACCCTGTGCATGTGATGATACCTGTGTCACATCCCTGTCATCCATACCATCAATGCAGGGAGATGCTAATATGGTTCTGATGCACAGGGTGAATGTACTAAGGTTTAACAATGTAATGCTGTTTAATGTGTTTTCAGCTGGAATAATTAATGCTTACATGTCAGGGTGTGTAGCTGTCCAGCCATGATGCATTATAGCTGTTATTAACACTGACTGATTGTGGTCTCCATAATGTATTCAGTTTGTGTTGTAGGTGCCTGTGTATCAGCAGGATGTTGGTCTGCTGTTGTTTCCTACAAGGTGTATGGCACTGTTGTGACACCTTGACTGTGCCATAACCTGGGTACAGCTGAACACAAGTCACAGGTCTGTATAACAGTTACTGCATGTGCCACATGGCTGATAGGTCTGAGGGGTGTACACAGGTGAGTGCATGGTGGCTGATGTAAGCAGCTCTTCTACAGTGGACAATGGTAAGTGTACTGGGTGGCACACACCAAATGTTTGTGAATAACACACACACACACACACACACACACACACACACACACACACACACACACAGAGGCTTTGGTGTTGATGCAATACACAGAGAATACTGTTCACATGGATGCACTTCTTTTTGCAGTGAACTTATTTTGGCCTATGTAATTCCACCAAGACCAAATTGCCAAAACATCACATCAGTAAATAACCAGTCCACCAGTTTAATATCATTGACAATGGTACTAACAGTTTATATGTCCTCTTCCCCAATGTAGTGCAATCCTGGAGCAGGCAAACATAGGTGTGCTGGTCTGGGTGGCACAACCCCCCATTTTAGAGGGTGTGGAGTGGTGTAGAAACACACATAGTGTGATTAACAACTACTTAACCTATTAACATAAACTGTACAGTATAATGGCACACTAAGCAGGGGGATACGCACAACAATAACCTCAATGTGGGTGGCTGTACCCACAATAACCACACCTAACTATATATACCAACTCCAGTATCGCTGTACAGCTGTACAGTGGGGAAGAGGGCATTTACACATCACAGCTATACAGTGGGGAAGAAGGCTTTTGTACATCCACTACTAGTTTTGATTGATTGAATGTATTTCCACAAGATGATTGCTTTGAAATGTTACCTTTTGCCAGCTAGTTCTCAAACAAATGATCTCCTGGGAAATATATTTTCTGCAAACTGAAGTAGATCCCTCCACATACACATACACTTACTTGGCAATAATGAGAGTAGAACCCCTACCTAGGTACTTATTGCTACTAATGTGTTTGGCCTTAACTGCACACACCACAGAACTTTTAGGGTGAGGTGTGTCCCAAGTTTCCTGTTCAGTGAATAACACCACCAGGCCTTGTACAGTATGGTAATGGGGGAAGTACTGGGTGTTAATGAACAATACATAGTATGACCTATTGTCATATACACATTGACAAACACATACAGTCATAGACACATTTGACAGACCTGGGTTTAGCAGTGCTAACTACCTTGTCAGTGAGTCCATACTGTCACAGAGTTTTTGCACACAGCACATGCATCATTGGGCTGGATAGTGTAATCAGTTACCTGTATGGTTGATGGTGACAGTGGTCCTCATACAATGGACCTTGGGACATGTACTGGGGGTACCATGGTATAAAGACAGTATACCCAGCACCCACACCCCACATTGGATATTGTACTCAATGAAACCCATGATAATGCTCTGACATACCCACAATCACACATTGACCAGGACTGCAATACAAACCCTTGTCTATCTAATCATTGCTACTAGAGGGATATGCATTTGTTGCACATAGTAGTTTCGTAGTTTCATAGTATAGTACTAGGCTATCTGCCCTAGGGCATTTGTAAGCCTAGCCATAGTGATGTGGCATTTGCCACCCCATGAAATGGTACAAAAATGTACAGAATAAATTTAGAATACTGTGTCTAGTAGTGACACAATGAAGGTCCCCTTATATAATAGAATTAGTTTACTGTGCCCCTGTCTAGCAGTGACACAGATGTGACCCCTGGGGTAAACTTATGATCTCCCATCCACTAATCAAGATTTCTCATGAAGAGAGTCAGTGAGGGGCTCTGCCTAATATGAACTGGGATCTTGTTCCAAAGCATGGGAAGCCTCTGGGTTATGAATCTATCCCCCCAGCATGTCCTATTCATACTTGTGCCGAGGTTTAAGTCTTTAGCTCTCGTGGTCCTTGATGGACTTGGATTTTTTGAGGTGGAGCATGTCCATCAGATCCTGATTGGACATGGCCTTGTACGTCAGGCAGAGATCACCTCTGAGCAGGCGGTATGATACTGAATAGAGCTGAAGTTTCTTTAGTCTGGCAGAATAAGACATATGTTGGAGACCCTTGATCCTCTTGGTGAGGTACTTTTGTGATCTCTCCAGCTGTTGCAAATGCCGGGTGAGGTACATACCAAATGGGGCATTGTACTCAGTCATGGGTCTGATGAGGGAGGAATATAGGGGTACAATCACATCCTTGGATCTGGATGGGAATCCCTTCATGATGAGGTGTGCAAGGTAGAATGTTTTTCTAACCACTTTGGCAATGTGGGTATCAAATGAGAGGTCGCTGTCGACTTGGGTCAATAGGTCTCTGATTACTTTTTCAGTACTCAGTGGGTTGCTGTCTATGTGATAATTTGTGGGTACTTTGTTTTTCCCAAAGGGGATGACTACATTTTTTGGCATTTAGTTTAAGGCCGTGACTCCGGCGCCAGTTGTCCATTTCTGTGAGGCCTTTTTGTAGGATGTGTGTGTCTGCTGGTGTATCGACTATGGCGCCTAGTTTGCAGTCATCTGCGAACTTTGTCAGCCACAGCCCTCCCGTGTTTGCTTTAACATCTGAGAAATAAATGCCGAACAAGAGGGGTCCCAGGACAGATCCCTGTGGGACACCACTTGTGACTGGCTTTGAGTCTGACATTGCTCCAGCGATTTTAACTTTATGGGTTCTGTCCTTTAGCCAGTTTGCAACCCATCTAGTGACATAAGGGTTTACATTTAAGCTGTTGATGCCTGAGTGGGGTATTGTGTCGAAGGCCTTAGCCAAGTCCAGGTATGCTGTATGGACTGCTTTGCCCTCGTCAATGGCTCTAGTGACTGTTTCAAAAAAGTCAACCAGGTTTAAAATGCAGGATCTTCCCTTTACAAAGCTGAACTGGGTGGGGTCAAGTGTCTGTAGGTCCCCTATGTCTCTGTTTATGAGTTCCATAATGATTCTTTCCATAGCTTTTCAGACCAGGCTGGTTAAGCTTATGGGGCGGTAGTTTCCAGGGTCTGTAGAGGCACGCCCCCTTGTGGAGTGGGACCACTGTTGCTGTACGCCAGTGTTCAGGTACATATCCCGAAGTAAGGCTAAGGTTAAATAGCATTTTTATGTGTGGGTTTAGCTCCTCTTGGAGTTCACATAACACGCAACTCGGGATACCGTCAGGTCCCATTGATGCTGTGTTTTTTGCTTTGTTTAGGGCAGTTCGCAGTTGGACATCTGAGATGACAGGGAGATTACATTCAGCTGGGATAAGTATTTCTTCTTTTGGGGGTGAAGGAGGGGAAAAATTTGCACTGAACCTGTCAGCCAGAATGTTGGCAATATCTGTGGGTTCAGTGTATTTTTTATTGTTGTGAACCAACTCTGAGCATATCTGAAGGTTTCCGCCCAGGTTTCTAACATAGCTGAAGAAGGCTTTGTGGTTATCTTTAGTGTCCTTAGTGATTTTTCTCTCAAAGTTGGCCTTGGATGTTTTTATGAGAGAACGTAGTTTTCTGCTAATGTTGATCAGAGATGTCTTCCCTTCATGGGATTTTGCTCTGACGTGCAGTAGCGTCCTTCTTTTGTTATACAATTTGTTTATGGCTGAGGTCCACCAGACAGGACGCTTACCTTTGGTGGAGAGGGACTTGGATTTGTTTGGGATTGCATGATCCATGCATTCTTGGAGATGTCCATAGAAAGCATTTGTGAAGGATTCGGCATCGTGGGATGTGGTATCCACTGGCACAGTGGGCTTAAAGGATACCATCTCAGTCTTAAGAAGAGTGAAGTCTGCTTTTGAGAAGTTTTTCACTGTGGTCTTTTGTGCTGAGGTTGGAGGTGGGATATGTATATCCAGGGTGATTAGTTTGTGGTCAGATCTCACTAGTGAGGGGTATACTTCCGGTGTGGAGAATTTTGTCCCCATATTTGTGATGATCAGGTCTAGTATATTATCTCCCCTAGTGGGAGAGGTGACTAATTGTTCCAGTGCATTTGAATTTATGAATTCCAGGAACCTTTGGGCTAGGGTATTAGGGCTAGAATAATGTACCCAATCTATGTTTGGGTAGTTGAAGTCACCCAGTATGATGGTATTTTGTGATACATTCATTTCCTCCAATGTCTTCAGGATGCTGAGTGGAGTTCTTGAGATTGGGTGGGTGGTCTGTAACATGCTGCCAGTTGTATAGCAGTTTTGCCTATGGTTAGTTGCACCTGTATGGTCTCTGATGCTTCATGTGTTGCTACTAACCTGGAGGTATGGGTGTCCTTGATGAATATGGACATTCCCCCTCCCTTTGTGGTTCGGCCCGGGTTTTGGGGCCGAAAAGCATGATACGAGGTATAGCCTGGTAGTGCTGGGGTGCTCTCAGGAGCCTTGAACCAGGTTTCACTTACTGCACAGACGTCGATGTTCTCCATGCTGAGGAGTGCATCAAGTGCCTGCATCTTGAGATGTTGTTTAACCAGATGATTGGATGTTGCCACAGGGATAGTAGGGTGAGGGTTTGTCATGGCTCTCCTTATGTCAGCAACATCACTATCCCTTATAATGTATGGCAAGGTTTATCATATTTAGAGAATGTGGCCTCAGAATGCTGTTGCCTACAAATATGCACAATCACACACAATTGCACACACATACACACACTTGCCAGGACTCAGGGGGTAACCCACGCCTATCTACGCATTTGTAGAACAGTGTTATGCTGTACTGCAAGCTCCAGGTAGCCCATAGGGTAAAGAGTGTAACAAGGTATATTTAATGTCAATTACAGCAGGAGCCATTTCTAAGTATAGCAATGAGGGGTGTAATGGGTGAAAAGGCCCTCAGAGTATTTTCAACTACATGTTTACAAACACACAGACACTGTTATTCTCGGTAATGCACACTGACACATTTGTCAGTATTGAGATCCATAGGTGCAGGTGTTCCTAGGTGTGTACCAGGCTAATGTCCATGGAGAGATGAGAAGAGTAGGGGATGTGGGTACACTGGTATCATGTCCCCTGACATTTGTCAGCAGGCCATCTATCAACTGATGCCACTTGAGTGATCCCCAGGGTGACAGTTAAATGCAACATCCAATCATCTGGTTGTCTCTTGCAGAGGGCCAGTGAGGTGCTACAATTGACACGTATGCAACATATATTACATAACATTGCCAGTGTCTGGGTTAGAGACCTGTACCCAAGCATGTTCTGTTGACTGTGGTAGTCTGGTTGAGGTATCCATGGCATGTGGTGCATACAGGATGGGGTTTCCTAGCTGTGGCATTCATAACACAGCTGGACAAACATGTCAGTGTCAGTCAATCAGAGATTGCCTGTAAGCAGCCAAGATGGATACCTGACATCTGCACATCTGTACAGAGGACAGACAGAAATTAGCTAGCCAACAGGTTATGAATTAGGATGAATGTTTTGACAGATAGATGTCTGACACTGATAGGTATGCCATTACTTCATTTCAGCAGCCCTCAATGACATGTTCTAAACACAAAGTAGTCTACAGTTAATATCCACATATCAGATCAATATCCAATAGGAGATGCTTAATAACATACAGCTCACACACCAAGAATATGATAGTCAGTACTCAGAGTCCAGCTTTGCATGCAGGGGTGTATGGTTCCAGTAATACAATCTGTAATTTACTCTTACTTGGAAAAGCACTGTTAAAAGTAGTAACGTAATGATACAATACATGCAAGTGCGACTGAATATAACCTGGGATGCTACCCATGTATGAAACACATACAAAGAGAAAATATTGTGGTACTAGCCATGTATACTCAGGTGTCCCATACAGTATACTCACACCCCTTGCTACTATAATGACAGCACATAGAAGCATGTTATGTACAAGGAATCAAATACACTTATTAAAGATGTCATTACCCTGCTATTTTATCAGACTAGAATGTGATCACTGGATACCAGGGCTGAGTTATGCTTAGCAGGTGTACGCATTGCTTAAATGTAAATGCTAAGCAGATTTGCACACTGGTAAACTAAGCTTACACGGTGTAAACGCCTTTTCATTTAACCGTACGTTAGCACCGCTTACAGTCAAGAAAACCCGCGCAAACCCACATAACCTTGCTCAAAACTGCCTTAACCACTGTATCCAACAGTCTCTGTTCTGCCTAGCAACTAAATAAACAACGCCTGCTGGTCTTGAACCCAGGACCCTGTAGACTATAGTCACAGCACGTAACCACTAAGCCATCTGAGCTGTACAAATGTCTGTTGCTCAAATATAGCATTCAGTATGCATACTGAATAGTAGTGAACAACTGCTTTGACTACTACAATTGTTTACTATTGTTAATGAAAATAGCGTTGAATCAGTCATAGGTTAGTACTAGGCTACCTGCCTTTTCAGGCCATTTTAAGCCTAGCCAGTTACCCCATGTGAAAATCAAACCATGCACCTTGTGTCCATAAGGTAAACACCTTAACCATTAAGTCAATCTCCCACCATGTTTTTATATCTAAATATACACATATCAGAAAAATATAGTGGGATACATCTAAGAAGGTATATACAACACTCATGTTTACACATAAGGATATGGATATATATATATATATATATATATATATATATATATATATATATATATATATATGTATACATACACACACACATATGTAAATACATATATATATATATATATATATATACATATATATATATATATATATATATATATATATATATATATAAAACATATGCCCATAACATGTAGTGGAGTCATACCTCAGCAACCATAACTCACAACCTCTTAGTGCAAGGGAACATAATGTAAGCATTACAGTTATAAACGTAGAATGTTGCTACAGTAACAGGGGTTGTGTCAACAGACATGTGTAGGAAGGCTCTTCTGAAACTGACATGTACGCCATCAGTTACTGACAGACATCATAAAATCATCATAGTGAAGTACCACACAAATCACAGTAATGATCCTGTGGAATACAGCAGAAATATGACCAATAAACATGGACAGTCTGAAACAATCTGGTCAGTCCAGAGGTATACTGAAGAAAAAAAGCCCACCGTCAAGAAACTTCTTTATGTTGGGCTTTTTTTCTTCAGCATATTGAAGTTTTATTCCAGTTTTACAACAATTACCTTGTTCTGCCTAGTCTAGAGGTATACACAGAACTCTTTAGTGCAAGACGTGTGGACCAAGCCTGACAAAGGGGATGTTTACAGCCATGAAAATGGGGATATAACACAAATACTAGACTAGCTAAGCTCACACAGTTGATCCATTCACACAATCCTGTCTGTCCTAACACATATTAACTGGAAGAGCAGAGGTCCCAAGCCCACATACTTCCCAATAGTTAGTGACATACATCTTCACAGCATCCCACTGCTTTTTCAGAAATACACACCACATATGCTGGCCTGGCAACAGTACATCTGACAAATTTCTGGACATAACATCACACTAGGTAAATACACTGAGCTGCTAGGTATGTCACCAAGCACTGTGTCAACTACAGGCAGACTGCCACAACACTGACCCAAGTTTTCTATGGGGGAATACACATGTAATTGCAAATATAGCAGGCACTACAGGCATGTAACAGCATGGAGTAACAGACACCAGTGTGAAAGTGCATACCCACAACCAATCTAAACACAGTCACAGTCACATTATAGTAAGTCTAATTAATAGTACAGTATATGGACTGTGTGAACAAAACCATCCTCATATTTGCCACTCACACACTAACCCTACATATAGTGACCCAATTCACAGTGTAGTCTGATGCCTGACTGTGGTATGGGACATGTCTCATTCTGGCCCTACAAACATATACGCTGATAGGGTACCAGAAACTGGAGCAGCATGCAATGTCAGATAGAACAGGACCAACACTACTGACATCTACCACAGTCTGTACACAGGCCAAGTAACATATTCATAATACACTGCTACACAATACTGACACTCTGTCAACAATCACCATAAGTACACAGACCCAACTACTGTACAGACCACAACAGAATGTCCAGGTTTTGTCCTCAAATATAAGGCCTCCTATACATAACATGTCTGGCAGTCTGATATATCACTGGCTTGTTATCAGGAATGATGTCAGTAAATAATGATATGCTGTACATAGCCACCTCTTACTGCATGACATATGGACAAAGGATGACAGACTTTGGGGACAGAGGCACAAACACAGGTCCAATATTGACATATTGCTGTGATAAACTGAGAAAATCGCTGGTGTACCAGGGTCTGTTGTGACATATCTCTTCTGAAGGATATGAAGTCAGTAACACATATGTATTTAAGGTACTGTTTTTTTAATGGAGTGTATTCTGATGAAGTCGTGTGATGAAAGCAGTTATTAAAGTTTTGTACACTATTTTGCCTGGAATTGTGGATTTCGTTTGTTCAGTCTCCTCTGCCATTCTCTGGATGTCACCATTTACTGACTGCAATCATCAGAGTATGCTACAGCATTTCTAAATACAGGAAATGAGTGAGTAACACACCACATCTAAGACTCCAAACTCTGGCCAGTCTGCAGATAGCCCTACAGGTGAGAGTTTCCTCAACCACATAACACTGTCATGCCAGACTTTAAATCATGCAGAACAGCCATATCCACAGAAACCCTGTTAAACCAGCATTACTTCAAATGTAGAACAGCAATACTTACATTCTGTCCCCCTGTCTGGAATATCCCCCTCCTGTTGGCCTGTCTCCACAGTGTTTGTTGTATTTCCAACTACCCTCTGTAATGCTGTCAGACACCCACATGGCGTCCTGCTCACAGTGAAGGAAAAGGGCCAACACCCACAGGAAGTGCTTAGTTATAGGAGTGTGTTTCCATGCAATTAGCTATAGGAATGATACCACAGCCGTTCCACATGCAATTAGCAAGTGGGGTACTCCAATTTGTGCACAGGCCATCAGCTGATCATGAGCATTCTTACAAAACTCAAGCTGCTGCTTATGCAAAACAGATGTACTTTTCCACATCCACCAGAGAGGGAGAGGGAGGGGGAGAGAGAGAGAGAGAGACAGACAGAGATAAAGTAAGAAAGGAAGGGTGTAAGAGAGCAAAAGCCAAGTGTGTTTGTGTATTATCTGTGGGTGGAGAGTGGTATCTGAATATTATAATGGTTGTCTATATCATTTACTGATCCATACTGTCACATATTAATTGCACATGGCTGTACAAATGTATGGCTGTGGATTGTCTACAACAACCTCTACAGTGTTTGAAAACTGTTAGCATTGTAATGTGGACATTGGGACATACAGGTTCTCAATATAATGATGTAGCAAAACCAACACTGTAATGGATCCTATCATTACACAGTCACCCCAACACCCACACATGACACTGATCACACACACACAATTACCAGTACTGAGTTTCAAACCCCTACCTGGATATGTATTGCTATTAAAGTGTTACACAGTTATTGCACGGGCCACTGAGTTTACATGTTGGAGAGCTGTCCAAAGGTATCTTTGAATTTGAGTGACATCAGCAGTAATGCTAAAGGAGGGGTAAGGCAAGTGTAGTAATTGTGAATGTCCACAAAATCAGGTGTCAACAAAGACACACACATACACTCTCTCACACAAACACACACATTATCACAGTTGCCAGGACCAGGATTAGAACTCCTACCTAACTAGTTTGCTATACTACAGTATTATGCAGTTATCACAAGTGCCACAGAGCTTATAGGGCTGAAACATGGCCAAAGGGTTTTTTCAAGGTGGCTGACATCAGCAGGCATGCTAAAGTAGGGCAATGGGGGGTGTAGTGAGTGTGAATGGCCTCAAAATCATTCACCTCCACACACACACACAAACACACACACACACACACACACACACACACACACACACTTGTCTGTACTGAGATCCATAGGTTCATTGCTTCACAGGTGTGTAGTAGGTGAATAGGCCTGAAGGCTCTACAAGGCTAGGCCAAGGGAATACCTTGGCATCAGGCCACATGACAATGGTCCCCTGTGTGGCTCAGGGATGCAGTCTCTGGAGTGGTCCCCAGGGGTGGGTATTGTATTCACCATCCACTCATCTGGGTTACTACTGTGGGTGTCCAGTGATGTGCACTGCTTCCCATGTACGTGAGCTATATTCCATAACATGGACAATGTCTGGGTTGTGCACATGTCCCACATGCATGTTCTTTGACATGTGGAAGTGTACTTGAGGTCTCTGGGGCATGTTGTGTGGACAGATTGTTATCTTCTGATATAGCATTCCTGACCTAGTTTGGTGAGACATGGCTGCATAACTGAGGTAGTGATTGCACCTACACTGATAGTATGATACAGGTATTCACTGGAGTTATTGGTGTCTGTCCATACAGGGCATGTGTATAAGGCATGGTATTCCCTTTGTGGTGTACGTTTGCAGACTCTACAGTTGTTGTAGGCATCCAGTGAGGAACATGGCAAAAGGGCCACTGTACACATTTATTTGGCTACTGAGGGAATGGAACAGAGTGCCATGTCCTTTTACTTGCTGGATAACACACACTCATTCAGGAGATGTAACACATCAAAGTACTTTCTGATCTCAGTGGCACTGTTGTGGTCAACAGGCATGTAGTCCACTGCAATCACACTGTGGTTACTATCTGTGAAGCAATATGCAGGGAACTACCAATATAGTGGTTGTTGCCTAACCAATTGTGTTTGTGTATGAGACGTGGGTGGAGAGTGTTCTCTCACTAATAGAAGGGTTGCCTATATTGTTCACTGATCCATACTGTCACATGTAGGGCTATGGATTGTCTACACCAACTTCTCCGGTGTTTGATATCTGTTGGCCTTATAATGTGGACATTGTGATGTACACTAGATCCTCAACATAATACTTTAGCAAAACCTGTCCCACAATGGATCCTGTTATTACACAATCACAGCAACCCCCATACAGGATAGTGATGACAGACACTCACACACACACACACACACACACACACACACACACACACACACACACACACACACACACACACACACACACACACACACACACACACACACACACACACACACACACACACACACACACACACACACACACACACACACACACACACACACACCAACTTGCCAATACTGAGATTCAAACCCCTACCTAGCTATGTATTGCTACTACAGTGCACTGCATTTATCGCATGCACCATGGAGCTTATAGGATGGATGCTGTACCAAGGTACTTCTAAGGTGAGGAACATCACCAGCCCTCGTAAATACTGGCATTGGGTGATATAGTGGGTGAGAGATCCCAAAAATAATTTTACCCTACACACACATTTACATTTGCCAGGGGTGAGGTTCAACCCTCTATCTAACAATCTTTTCGGATTATTATGTTACGCATTTACCACATGCACCACTGACCTTACATGGTTTAGAGTTAGCAACAGGTACTTCTAAGGTGGATGATATCTGCAGGACTGCTAACGTCAGGCACTAAGATGTGTACTGGGTGTAAATGGGGCCAAAATCTTTGAGATACAGACATACATATGTACACACACAAACACTTGCCATGGATGAGATTCAAACCCATACCATGTAGTTACTGCTACTACATTGTTCTACATTTATGTCATGCGCCATAGAGCTTACATGTTGGAGAGCTGCGCCAAGGTATCTTTGAAGGTGACTAACATCAGCAGCAGTGCTAAAGGAGGGGTGAGGGAAGTGCATTAAGTGTGAATGTTCATAAAAGCAGGTATCATCAAAGACACACACACACACACACACACACACACACACACACACACACACACACACTGTCTCACACAAACACACATAGTTTCACAGTTTCCATGTGTGGGATGAGAACTCCACCTAAATAGTATGCGACACTATAGCATTACACAGTTATCACAAGCACCATGGTTATTTCAAGATGACTGACATCAGCAGGCATGCTAAAGTAGTGCAATGGGTAGTGAGTGTGAATGGCCTCAAAATCATTCATCTCCACATACAGACACATACATACATACACACACACACACACACACACACACACACACACACACACACACACACACACACACACACACACACACACACACACACAGAGTTTCACAGTTGCCATGTCTGGGATTAGAAATCCTACCTAACTGGGTTTCTATACTACAGTATTATACACATATTGCACACGCCACACAGCTTAGAGGGCTGAGACTTGGCCAGAGGATTATTTCAAGGTGACTGACATCAGCAGGAGTGCTAACATGGGCAATGGGAAGTGTAGTGTGTGTGAATGGGGCTGGTTTCCACCTCTTTCTCCAGATCTCAAATAAGACTCCCCACCAGCACAACTACAGAGTTGAGATCTCAGCTGAGTAGCCAAGACCTCCAGCACCCTTTCTGTCCAACAAGTGCTTCGTATCCCTGCCCAAGTAGCTGACACAAACACTCTTTCAGATTTGATTTATACACAAACACACACACACACACTCAGTCACACACAACTTTACATTTGACAGGACTGGGTATTAAAATGCTAGATGAATACTGAGTTGTACTATCATGTTACAAAGTTATCACAAGCACCACAGACACTATAGAGCTGAGGGCTACCAAAAGGAATGTCTGCAGTGATTGACATTAGCACATCATGTGATATTGGCCAATTGGATGTGTGGTGGATGGGACAGGCCTCATAATGGAAATCTCTCTGTCACTGTCTGTCTCTCTCTTCCCCACATCTCTGTGTGTATATGTTTGACATATATGTGTTGGCCTTGGATATGTGTGAGTATTCCTATCCAATGTATGTGCAAAGCATGAATGGTGCACAATGTGGTGTGTTTGCACAGAAATCTGAGACTGACAGATATATACAGTCCACTGTGTTGTCAGACATGGGCTTCATTTCTCTATGTGTAGCAGCATGCCCAGTATGACCTGTACTGAGTGTATGAATCCATTCCAGGTAGGTTGTACTCCAGTCCAGGGTTTGGTGTTCTACACCTACAAGCTAGCAACCTTTTTCTGCAGGATATCTGTAGATAGGTTGTCAATATTGAGTTACTATGAATGACAGATAATGGGATACTGTAACCATTGCTGTCTGTGCTGCTTGTGTTACATGGTTGGTGTTAGCAGAGATATTCAGACATATGTACTGTTTTACACTGTGATGTATTATGTCATCAACTACTGACAGGTATTCTTATTTGCTCGCAGTTATTTCCTGGGAAATACAAGACGAATGAAGCTGAGTCCAGTATTGTGGTCCACAGCCTACACATTCTTGCACACTCATGCCATTCTGGAGGGGTAGCTGCAGACACTTGCTTATGGGTCTGTGTAAATGGTCCAGCACCTTGGTACTGTGGTGGCTGAGAATCCCCTGCTTGTATATCTATCAACGTAACAGAATGGCCATATCCTGCTGTGGCCATACCTCTCAGCTGTACAGATTCACCCAGGTTACCCAGAGGCAGGGCTCATATATCTGGTCAGTTCCCCTTCACATTGTGGTTTACAAGCAGGTTTGTAGCCACCCATTACTGGGTTTGCAGGCAGGGGTAGCATGGGCACACATCAGAGTTTCAGACTTCACACATTCCATGGCATCCATGCTTCTACACCCCCTCTGTTATTCTATCCTCTTCCTAACATTATGCAAGTGATATCTGATAAGTATCCCTATAGTTATCACTTCATCCCAGCAGTATTTAGGAGTTGGTCCACAGTTCATGCAGTAGGACATGGTGGACATGCTACTGGGATTTGTCAACATGGCCTTGCATTTGTGTTTTGTTGACTGTGTTATGTTGTGAGTTGGGACCCCATGACATAACATACATTGGCACTACGGGTAATGCACAGGCCTTTGACAGAGGACTGTAGGCCATTTGGTAGTGATACAGGCCATCTGTAGCAGGCCAGTACATTCTGTCACTCTTACATTCACAGGCTGTGAGCCAGTGGATTCTCCTGGGGTGACAGGGTAAGTGTGTGAGGTGTTAATGGCAATAGTTCCTGTCCATATTAATCCATTGGTCTGGATGCTGGCAAGGTGCTGCTTACAGCTAGGGACACACCTGCATAGGACTCCTCTTTAAGATGCTGCATTCTGTGGGTATTCCCTTACAAAAGTGGGGGTCATACTGTATTCATTCCCAACAGCAAGGATATGACCTGTGATAAACCTGTGTCTGATGGTGGGGTGAGCTGAGTGCATGTGTGACATGGAAGCTACTTGCAGCTGACTCACAGATATATCTGGGACATTCCCCTTATGCTGCCTTGTGATGGGACATAGGCGGTCTCTCATTACTTCATAACTTTGCCTTTTGTGGTCTGCCAGTGATTGGCCAGACTACATCAGTATTCCATACTACACAGACAACTAATGTGCTGCTAACCTGTATGTACAATTCCAAAGGTGTGTGCAGTTGACAGTTACATTTTATGTACTCTGTCTAGGGTACTTCCACCCGTGTACTGTGTGTATGTATGGGCCCACATTCATGGCATGTCTATCTTTCAGACAATGGCAGACATTGACATCTGAACAGTTAGTATGGATGACTGCTGACATGGGTATTGCAAAGAAGCATTGTGGTTGGCACTGCAGTTGTCAGAACATGGCCCTGTCATCCACAGTACTGCCCATAGGCTATCGAGACACAGCCCTTCATGCCTACATGCTGACATCTTCCATACAATATTGAACACATGACAACCTAACACATGGACACCTGCATATTGTACACATGCAACAATCTATCCTGTAGATTGGGCCAGCTCGGGTAATCTGTGCTCCACTGATACTACACCTCACACTTACATGTTACTGCATTTCTACATAGGATTGTGGGGGGGGGCACACCTGACAACTTTAAACATTTGTTATGACTGTACTGGTATTTCAGGTACTCTGTTGGCTTCCATTTCATTTTTTTTATTCTGACCTATCATGCAGACTGGCGGCATATCAGTAGAGTACAGATTTTAGGTTTTAGTGACCTACATTTCAGTTTCAGACTTCTAACCCTTCAGAACTGACATACAACTGCCAGACCTGTTGTAGTCTGTCTGTGTAGGTCTGGAGGGGGACTGTTAACCATTGCCATCAATTGGAGGCCTTAGCCCAGCCTTTCGTTATGGTCATCTACATCTATCCTGCTGGCTGAGGCTGGTGGTGGGTATGTGTGCCTCACTGACATGCATGTGTGTGTCCTATGGACACACATTTGGGCCACCACATGTCCTGCAGTGAGATTTGTCACCTTGTCCAGTACTGCCTAGTATGTTGACACCAGTATTTGTTATGGATTTCATGCTGCACATATAGATGTCCACTATCTGTTGCCATCCCATTCAGCCACCTGAGTCCCTTGCATGCTCACATCCATACCATAGATACAACTAGCAGAACATACTACTCCATTCAGCAATTGATAGGGAGAGTGACTTACCTTGTAGCTGTGCCAGTATTGAGGATGGTGCTGGAGGGCAGACTATGTCAGATACACACATTACACTCCCTATACATGGTAAAGCACAGATAGTGTCATGTTTGGCATCCCTTTTACTGTATGTGCGAGTCAGAGAGAGGTGTCATTTCCTGGGTCCCTACTGTGTCAGTGTATGTGCTATGCATTGCCTCTTTGCCAAGGCCTGGGCATACTGGGCATGCCTCCTTCTGCCTACATGGCCAGGCTCAGGTTGTTTCTCATTCAAGTCCCTCTGCGCCTGTGATGGTCTTGGCAATAGTAGGGGGCTGTCTTGTCTTGCCCTGTGCTGTTCCTGCTGCAGCTGTTTCAGCAGTATCATATTGTGTAGCATGGCACATACTATGAACATTTGTGTACATGTAGCTGGAGACTACTGCAAGGCTCCACCGGATATGTCCAGGCAGCAGAACCGTGACTTGAGTATCCCAAACACATGCTCTGTTATGATTCTGGCTTGAGTGTGTGCCTCATTATGGAGTTCTTGTTCAGGTGTGTGTGCATTTCTGATGGGTGTCATCAGCCACGGCTCCAATGTGTAACCAGCATCCTTCACTAGGTGGCCATATGGGATGTCCCCACTGGCAAATGAATGGTACAGCTGTGTCATATGAGAGATGTGGGAGTCGTGATAGCTTCCAGGGCTGCCAGCACACACATATTCAAGATAATGCCCTGGGCATTGCATACGACCTGGCAGATGGTGGAGGGGAAGCCCTTGTGGCTTATGTAGACCCTACCCTTCTCACCAGGTGGTGCTTTGATGTGTATGTGTGTGCAGTCTATAGCACTCACTACCTCAGAGTATTCTGCTATTTGGTGGAAGAGACGCATATTCCTGGCCAATGCCTCACGGTGTTGAGGAAATATATGTGCTCACCGGCATGTGCTGACATGGCATCCAGGAACTGGTGGAGTACCCTGGATGCTGATGCCTGTGAGATCCCCACGATATTCCCAGTTGGCCTTTGGAAGGTACCTGTGGATAGTATTCTTAAGCCTACACATACCTTGGTATCCATTGGGATGGGTTCCCCTCTGTTGGTTCTGTGTATGAGGTGTGGCTGACACAGATCAACAATTTGCTGTAGGAGGTCCCTGTCCACCCTATAGTGCTCCACTATCTCCAGCTCATGTAGCCCCAGGTAGGTTACCCTGGTCTGTACACTCTTCTCCTTCTCATCACTGTGGGTTGGTCATCAGCATTGTCATGCTCACCCCCCTCAGCCTCTTCCACATATTGACATATGAGAGTGACAGCAGCCCCTGTCATTTTGTTAGTTTTGTCAGGTAAAAGTTCCCCATCTGTGTACACCGGTGGTGTAAAGTTTGTGGGAAAAAACAGACTGGAAGGTGTTTTCATAGTTTATAGTAGTGTGCTGGGCTGTTCCTTGTGTAATTGGCTGCTTCTGATACATTCCACCTGTCAGCTATGCTGGTTCTCCTTGACTGACTTCCTGCTGCTGTTTTCCCTTCCCATTGCCATCTCATTTAAGCCCCGACTGCTGTTTTCCCTTCCCTTTGCCGTCCCATTTAAGCCCCGAGGTGGGGCTGCAGACCCAGTGCTCACATGTGAACAGAAGCTGCTGTTTCCATTTTTTTGTTTTGTTTTGTTTAAAACCTTTTGTGCAGCGCACACACCCGTTTAGGCAATGATAACACTGCTAGGCAGCCTCAGACACACCCCCTTCCTTAGCTGTGCTTAGCTAATGGCAAACACGGGCCACAGAGCTCCAATAAGCTTACAGCATGCATGACACTCCCCCTTATGAAGTCCTCTACCTCAATGGTGTTGCTGCACCTACACGGTTGGGTGCAAGCTAACATTGAGAGGAAATTTGTGATTCAGTATCAGTCCCCTCATTTGCATAAAACAGAATGCTAATTCATAGTTACCACACTCACACCGAGCCTTCCCTCTTAGCAACCACTATTCCCTGGTATTGTTGCCTTATGCATGCCATTGACTATTATGGCAAAATGCTGATTTGAGTTTAAAAGCTTATTTCCAACTTTTTTTCTTATTTTCGGGCCAATCCCATTTGCGCACCGCTGTCCTATGCTTAAACAGCCAAAATCAGCCAAAAAAAAATAAAAGTTATTTTTAATAATTTTGCAACTATTTCTCATGCCAGTAGCCATATATTTGGCCATTGGCATGCCTACTACATTGAATACATGCTTTCTTTAAAGCTGTCATGCCTCCGTTTTGTAATTTGCAGAAATATATTCGGTTAGTAACCGAATATATTTCTGCAGGTTACACTATTCCTGCACAGATGCCTGCCTGCTTCCTGGATCGCTAATTCACCTCATTTGCATGGATTTCACCAGCAAATGAGGTAATTATTATATAGCAGGGGTGTCCTTGCAGGAACAGTGTAGGAGCATTTGTGCACTTCCCGGGCGCTCGTTCCTGGATCGCTCAGTGGCCATATTGCATGTAGCAGCTCTTGTACTATTCCTACACTCCATGCAGAGCTTGCTGAATCTGGGGGTTTGAGAAACATCAGTGGTGTCCCTACAAAATAGGGACAATTGAGAGGTATGAGCCAATAAATAACAGAAACAACATTTTTCCTATTAGAACCCTTTGTTTTTCATCAGTTATTATGGTCTTGTTTAACTGTGGCTAGAATTTGGGACACTGATGACTTTCCTAGCCTATTGACTACATCATGTGTAAAACCATGATTGCTTTTTACTCCACCCAGAAGTCAATTAAGTATTTCCTATGGTCAGTGCATAATTATTTTCAGGAGACATATCTACCTTGTGTTTACATTGCCACCATGTAAAATCATGTCAGAAAATAACTGTTTTTAATCGCCCTGCATTTGTATGAACAAACTTGTCCCTCTTGCAATGCTTATTCATGAAATCTACTGCTGATTTAAGTTTATTTGACATGTTACCTTGTGACAATAATAAAGAATGCCAATTCAGTCAAAACAACTTTTGCCAAAGAATTTAGTTGCACATTTTTCTCTTTTGGCAATAATGTTATTTGAACAATTTGGTCTATGACCACACTAAGTCTTTTGGCTTTTCCCAGTTAGGGGTCACCACAGCGGGTAACCAGTCTGCAGATTGATTGGCAGTGGGGTTTTTATGGTGTCGAGTTGCCAGCCCGGTGCCCAACCTGCACAGAAGGTACACACATGCACGAGCATGTGCGCACGCACACACACACACACACACACACACACACACACACACACACACACACACACACACCTACATGTCTTTAAAACTCACTCAACTGCAGGGAGGATATGCAGACTCTGCACAGAAGGAACTTCAGCCAAGAATCGAACCGGAGAACCTCTTGCTGTGAGGCGACATAATTTAACATTCTGATGTCTCAAAGCTCACAACTGTCCTCTGTGGAGCTAAAGTGTTATACTAGAATGTTAGTGAAAACATTTAACCCACTTGTTGATTAGTTTCCTATTAAGAAATACAGTTTGCAAAAATATCATTTTAACAAAAATCTGATTACTCTGTTTTACCTTAGCTGGAACTGCTATAAATCAAAAAAAGATGCATTCTGCACATTAGCGGCCCACTTACACAGATGAAATACTTCTTTTCGTTTACTGCATCCCCCAGAGCAGACAAAACATTTTGATTTACTGTTTAATATTTATAAACTCTCTATATTTTACATACTGTAGACATATTAGCAAATCATATTTGAAATATGTCTGAATTGGGTTGCCATTAACTCAGCAGTCCTGTGGATATGCATTTTTGCAATTAAATTCTGTAGTTCATTGAAAAACATCAACTTGTAGAACTAATTTGCATTGAAATAAAACTCTAAAGATAATTGCATAAGCCTTAGGTTGTCTTCTCCAACATATGTAAGCGGGGGATAACAGTCAGTATATGTCTGCATATGTGTGCCTGTGTAAACATGCCCACGTGCATTTATAATTAGTGGTACACAACTCTGTAAATGCCTTTTACTTACAAAATATCAGAACACATCAACTCCCATACAATACCATTTTTTTCTGTGTAGTTGAAGTTTTGTTATTAAAACAAGTGTATAACATTAGCACTAAATAAAAGTCCACACTATGCATTTGCAAAAATGTGAGGAATTAAATTTAACATTCTGTAATATCACATTTAACCTCCGAGATAACTTTTCTTTTAAACTAATGAAAATGTATTGATATCTGTAACTGTGACAACATTTGCCACATTGCCCATATCTGGAAATCATTATATGCGAATGACTGGGGGAAACCTAGAAGGAAAACTTGTTAGCTTAAACATTTACCTTGTAGAACTAAGACCTGTCTAAATATATCTGTTTTAAAATGTCACTGCACATAGAAAGCGTGAAAAGAAATAAAAGGTTATTAAAATCAACTTTCCTTTTTGTGCAAAGCTTTCTTCTCTTCTTTCCTACATCTTCTTTGCTTCAAAATGTAGCCAGTTTCTGTGTAGTATGACCGTCTCTGTGTCTATGCTTCACACCAGACCTTTCCTGTCTGAAGCTTTAACATTTATAGGTGTGAATCGTGTTCACTCTTCACATTTTCCCTGCATCTGTTCACAGCTTTAGGATTTATGGTATGCAGTCTATCTCTTGCAAAAAGAAATCCAAAATGGATTATTTTCTTTTTAAACTGCCCAGACACAGTTCAGGCTTAATTTATCTGAGAGTAGAAGTGCTGAAACACATTGGCAGGCAGAATATTATCTGCTTTAATATTTTTATCAGCCTTACTTGGGCAACTCAAAACAACAAGTATCATGTGATGAACTCACAGGTGCTCTGCTGGCTGCTCAGAGACTTTTAACCAGTTTGTGGCTAAACTCTGCTCTGCAAAAAAGTAAAACTTCAAAACCTTTCCTTTGCCATAATAGCTGCAATGGCAAGGAATCCTGTCTTTAATTGGCTTTTCCGAGTATCCTGGGAATTTGTATTCATCAGGCTGTTTATACCTTATTAACTACTGAAAGCACAATGGTTACAGATTACTTTGTGTACTTTTTTCTATCATTTCTACTGCTTGGCAGACAGTTTAGCCATTCAGCATGGTCCAAAAAGAATTAATTTATTAACTTTTTCCCCTCAATGAGAAATTCTCTCTGATAACATAGACTCACTGACTGTGCATCTTATAATGAAATACAGAAGTCAGTACTTGTACTGCGGCTCCATTTTTTCATGATGCATCCATTTATTTATTACTCTAGCCTGCCTCCATTGTCATCACTGGACATTATTCAATCTATTTGTTTTGGCTAGTTTAAAGATTTGGGATCCGTTTTCCTTCATGTTTTATGACTGTTTTCTCTACAGGTACTCCAGCTGCCTATCAGTCCTTCAACAAAGGAATGTTTTGCTATTGCATCCCCCTAACCAAATGTTTAGAAGTTTGTTCTTTTTTATCTTCATAATTAGTATAAAACCAGTAAAATTTAGAAAGCAGTTTGTAAAAACATTTATTAGCCAAATAGATGCAGTACAGCTAAATTAAATTATTCTTATAACACGTTGAGATAGATATCAACAGCATGGCAGAAAACATCAGACTTTTAGCTACACAAAAACAAAGAACAAACAGGTTCTAGAATATTTCTTCCAACCATAATTCACAACGTTGATTGGCAGCAGAAATATGCAATTATTATTCAGACATTATTGGTCAGCATGTGTTTCACATAATAAAACTGATATTTGCTAGCAATTATTCATATCAGTTTTATTAATTTTATTTGTTCTTGTATTTATTATCAGTTTTATGTGTTTCACATACTCTGCACTTTCTCATGACTTCATTCATATTTACACAAACAAAGTCGTATTCAGTCACAAGACCTGCAACAAAACAAGGCCAAACTCAGGGACATATTATTTAAATCTGTAACTGCTTTAATCAAACACTCAATGCTCCTTTGTTTCAGTATGAAGCAACTTGCGTGACTTTTCTAGATTCAGCATAAACAAGTTTCTGGTCTGAAATACAGAAATCTGTAGCCAGTTGCAATGTCTCAAATAATCCTACAAGAGAAAATCCATCCTGACACTTATATTTTTGATATTTCAATATAGGTTAAACACTTAACTAGTATTTTCTCTATCTTCAACAGTTCCCAGTCCAAATGGCCATTGGTCACATGGTCCTGATCCCTATTTTTATTTTTCCATTGCGCAAGCAGATGTGTCCCTACTGTAAACCATAGATGCACAGTTCTCATGTTAAATATGTCTTTTTATATTGATGTACTTTTGCTACATCAAGTGAAGCACAAACAGACTGCTTACAGGACATCTGCACCCTAAATGCTACGCTTCCTTTCTTCAGAATGTATTTTCATCCTTAGAGGATGATCCCCATACCTTCATATATTAAAAGACAACAATGAGATGCTGTTATTAAATGCTCAACTTCTCTGTCCTTGTTCTCCCTGTTTACAGTCCCTGCTGTGAATAAACAACAACACAGCATTTAAAATATTTTAAACCGACTGTTTCTCTCCACTAGAACACTACCTTACTGTATTGTGGTGGTTTCACTTTCAAAAAAACTTTTGTCCCGCCCTGGAAATGTTTGCTGCAGTCTCCAGTTCACTGATGTCATCAAGGCCACAGAATACAGGTAGTTTTCTGGCCATCTCCCCACCTAACTTGACATCACAACTACCATCCTAAAAACACACCCATGCTGTGATGTCACAGCCCCCTGGTCCTTCACCTATCCATACAGAAAGTAAAGGCTAGAACAAGGAAACAGTACGAATCAAGTCGCCTGCTGTAAGCTGTCAATCACAGCAGGTAACAACTCAAATTACCCTTAGCACTGTGACAGCTAGGGAAGTTAGGTGTAAAGGGGGATGGGAGATGAGTAGAAGTAGTACGATTCAAGCTTCACAAAAGACTGCAGTTTACCTATTCTAAAAGGAAACAGCAGTAAAAAGCACTTTGAAAGTCTGTTCTGTGGCATTTGCTCTGTTTGTGTTTTAAGTAGTAATTGAACGGCATGAAATGTTACTTAAAACTGACTGAAAGACAGCAGTGTATGCATGTAAAATCAATGCAGTGACAGGAGTTTTAGGAAGAAAGAGGCATGTGCGATGTATTTTTTTACAGACAAGTACTGCATAGTTGGATACCTAGAGGCAGACTTAACAATCAGAATCACTTCAAGATGCTAGACCTCACATGGTCAGAATCAGAAATTATATATAAATATATTTAAAAACCTGTAAACAGTCCCAGAGCGGTGTTAAAATGTAGAAAACAGCAAACCATGATGAAACAAACACATTTTTGAGTCTGTGGGTGAGGTTCTCCTTTAAGAAGCATGGCTTAGTAGTTTTTTCCACTCTGTAGCATTTCTGTACAAGTCTGTTTTCTCAGTGCACACCATGCTGAGGCTAAATGAAATCTCATGATTCTTTCATTAGGAATTTGTCTACCTTGCTGTTGTACCACAATGTCTATCACATCTGAAAGCATTTTGTTATGGAAAGCAGTCACAGCAAAGTAGCTGCACCTTTTTTTATTTTACACCAGTTAAGGTCAGAAAGCTATTCGGGTCAGAATTCACACCTCTTTGATTTTGCTCTGTGACAAAATTCTACATTATTTTCCTTCCCTGGAGCTGTAAACTTGTTAAACTTTTATGTCTGAAGTCAAATAAACCTGATAACCATTGAGAGCAGCTTCACTAATAAGCTGAGCTTTGCAAGCCAAGAACTGTAACACTCTGGCTGCCTCAGGAAAGAAAGATAGAACAAAAGCTCACAAAATATCATGTTTTAAAAAGGCTGTTAATATGTATATATATCTCACTTATTCTTTTTATTCCTTTTCAAGAAGCTTTTGTAGATGGCGTGACACATAAGCAGGGAATGGCTTCCTAATCTCTGATATTCACATTATATAGATCAGCTTTTAATCAAGCAAAGAGTCAATTATCAGTGCAAACTCTCCATAACAAAATAATGTATCCTCCACGTACCAAGAGAAGTAAATAATTTTACACTGTAATGCATGAGCAACATATGAATACAACTGGTCACTGCAGACATTCCAAAGACAAATGTATCAGTGGTGGGATATGTCGGCAGCAGTCAGCAGAAGTAAGCAGATACACAAAACAAAACTAAATAGAGCAAAGAATAAATAAAAATAAAGGCAAATAAATAGGGAAATAAATAGAAATAATGTTATCAAACGGCACCATAAGGAAAATAGTATAAAATATTTCCCTACAGCTAGGCTCGAACCAGGGATGCTACCTTTTTTAGGTAATGCTCCCCATACCTTCACATACCAAAAGGAAGACATCAAATTTAGGCTGCAGATATATATAGTTCAGCCCTTGTACTGCTCAACTTAATGGTGCAACCTTATTTAATTTTCTTGGTAACATGCTTTTTATTATTATGTGGTGTCAGTAATGTTGAGTCTCAATTCTCTCTCTCTCTCACTATCTCTGTTGAATTAAGAGCCAATCTATGTAACATGCATCAAACAGAAGTTAGGAAGTAGTAGGAAACACATATGTAAAAGTCATTACAAAAAAAAAATCACTGACATTTTTACAAAGGATTCGCCAACTTGACAGGATTTTTCACTATTTCCATTCTAAGTGAATAAGACTGTGATATAACAACACTGTGAAGGGTACTGTAATTTCAGCAGCTCTGCCATCACATTGCATCGTAGATAAGAAATGGCTTTCCAAAAAAAAAAGATTATGTCAGCACATCTGCTCCCAACATTCAGACTTTGGAAAAACTTAAAATTAGTAATAACCAGTTATTATGCTGCTGGCAGACTTGGATTATGTGGAAATTCATGGTTAGACAAAAAGATATATTTGTTTTTTCAGTTTTTGCTTGTAGTGGTCCTTTAAGTATATTCCAGCCTTATCTCCACATAGTCATGTTACTGACCCATATCAAGGAGAAAGACACCATCACCCACCTCTTACTTTTTAATGGACTGTGACTTGGATACTGTTTTGCTTGCATCTATAGGCTGCCTAGCTTGTCAGCCTGGACTGATATCTTCATATTACTCATCCTATGTTTTCTGATGCGTTGACACAGTGCAAGATGATGTCAGTTGAAGTGTCGCACTTAAAGTGGTGAGAGGCTACCTACCCTTGTGTATGTCAACTGCATGGTGTCTGGTAGCAAATATGGTAACTGTTGCATAATTTCAATCATTCTAGACCTCATAACTGCTAATACTGGTGTGTAGGGCATCTCTCTGTTTGAGCAGAAGCTATACCCAGAGACAGGATACCGGAGCTACTGACTCCCTGCACCGTAATATTTGAGGTGTACCCATAAAGCTAGTTCAGAAACACTCATAGGTTCAAAGGTTTATACTAGGCTATCTGCCCTAAGGCATTTATAAGCCTAGCCCAAATTTTTGTGGCTTACGCCACCCCTTATATGAAAAAATACTGTGCCCGTTAGTTTGTTGTGCCTCTGTCCAGCAGTGACACAGAGATGATTCCCGGGATGAACCTATGATCTCCCATCCACAGGTCAAGATTTCTCTTGAACAGAGCCAGCGAGGTGCTCTGCCTCACATGGATCGGGATTTTATTCCACAGCATAGGGAGTGTCTGAGTGATAAATCTATCCCTCCAGCACATCCTATTTATATCCGTGCTAAGGTTTAAGTCGCTTGCTCTAGTGGTTTTGGTGGATTTGGATTTTTTGAGGTGGAGCATGTCCATTAATTCCGGGTTGGACATGGCCTTGTATGTCAGGCACATGTCACATCTGAGCAGACGGTATGCGACTGAATAGAGCTGGAGTTTCTTCAATCTGGCAGCATATGACAGATTTTGGAGTCCCTTTATCCTTTTGGTGAGGAACTTTTGGGGTCTCTCCAATTGCTGCAGATGTCGGGTGAGAAACATCCCGAATGGGGCATTGTACTCGATCATTGGTCTGATAAGAGAAGAGTACAGGGAACAATGACCTCACTAGATCTGGATGTGAATCCCTTCATGATCAGGTGGGCAATGTAGAAGGTCTTTCTAACCACTTTAGCAGCGTGAGTGTCAAAAGAAAGGCCACTGTCAACCTGGGTCCCCAGGTCCCTGACAACCTCTTCTGTGCTTAGTGGATTGACACCTATATGGTAGCTTGGGGTTACCTTGTTTTTCCCGAAGGGTATGACTATACATTTTTTGGCGTTTAACTTCAGGCCATGGCTCTGGCACCAGCTATCTGTTTCCGTGAGTCCTTTCTGAAGGATATCCATGTCTGATGCACTTTCCACTATGGCGCCCAGTTTGCAGTCGTCTGCAAACTTTGTCAGCCAAAGTCCTCCCATGTTGGCCTGTACTTCTGAGAAGTAGATGCCGAACAATAGGGGCCAAGGACCGAGCCCTGTGGTAAACCACTTGTGACCGCTTGGAGTCTGACATAGCGCCAGCAACTCTAACCCTGTGGGTTCTGTCCTTAGTCCAGTTTGCAACCCATCTTGTGACATATGGGTTTACATTTAAGCTGGTAGTTTTTCTACAATACCCGAGTGGGGTATTGTGTCAAGGCCTTTGCAAGGTCAAGGTAGGCTGTATGGACTGCCTTTCCTCATCAATGGCCTTGGTGACTGTTTCAAGAAGTCGACCAAGTTCAAAAGGCATGATCTGCCCTTGACGGCTAAACTGGGTCGGGGTCCAATGTCTGCAAGTCCCCTATTTCTTTGTTTATGAGCTCCATTATGATCCTCTCCATAGCTTTGCAGACTAGACTTGTTAAGCTTATGGGGCGGTAATT
>NC_056739.1:34401978-34412319 GCF_019279795.1 Protopterus annectens
CTAGACTTAATTCATGATGAGTGGGAAGGTGAGTGTGAATCTTACAAGGTGTCTGTTGTGGCATATTTCCTAAACCTCAGGACAAGGCTCAGGAAACTCATGGGCTTGGCTCAGAACGTGGCAGAAGCCCAACAACAGAAAAAGGTCTGGGATTACAGGAATGCTCGAGCTAAGGAGTATGTTGTAGGGCAGCAGGTAATGGTTCTCATTCCTGTCAGACATGACAAGCTGCAAGCAGCTTGGGAGGAACCCTACAGGGTGGTAAGAAAGGTAAGTGATGTTAACTACATGGTGGAACTACGAGGCAGGGGCATAAATTGTGGCATGTTAACATGATGAAACCTTACCAGGATAGGGAAGCCCTTGTGCTGAGTATTTTCAGTGGATTGCAGGAGGAGTCTGAGGGAGATCTGGTGACTGATCTCCTCAGTGAGGCTCGAACTGACACCTCAGTGGAAGGGGTAGCAATGTCCCAGCAGCTATCTCCTACCCAGGTTAGAGAAATCTGAGCAGTGTTATAGGAGATTGGGGACATGTTCACTGGGAAACCAGGGTACACCCACCTGGTGCAGCACCAGGTGGATACAGGACCCCACAGGCCTATTAGGCAGGCCCCTTATAGGGTGCCTGAGAGAGTCAAACAGACTCTGAGGGAGGAGATACAGGAAATGTTGGAACTAGGGGTAATTTAAGAGTCCAACAGTCCCTGGGCTTCCCCAGTGGTGCTGAATGGTGCTGGTGCCAAAGAAGGATGGCAGCACCAGGTTCTGTGTGGACTACAGGAAATTAAATAGTCACACAGAGTCAGATGCTTACCCCATGACTAGGACAGATGATACCCTAGAGCAGCTGGGTGGGGCTAAGTATCTTACCACCATTGATCTTACCAAGGGTTACTGGCATGTGCCCTTGACTCACAGTGCTAGAGAAAGGTCAGCCTTCGTGACTCCTGTTGGCTTGTATGAGTTCACAAAGACACCCTTTGGGATGAAAAATGCCCCAGTGACTTTCCAGAGGCTGGTAGATCATATCCTAGTAGGAGGAGGAGATTTTGCCCTTGCTTACCTGGATGATATTGCCATCTACAGCCATTCCTGGCAAGAGCACCTTCAGCATGTCAAGGAGGTGCTAGGCAGATGACAGAGGGCAGGGTTGACCATTAAGCCCAGCAAATGTCAGGTGGGTATGGCAGAGGTCTCCTACCTGGGACATAGAGTGGGGAGTGGTAAGATCAGGCCAGAACCTGCCAAAGTGGAAGCCATTCAGGCATGGCCTGCACCTGTTACCAAAAAGCAGGTGAGGGCATTGTTAGGGAAAGCAGGGTACTACAGAAAGTTCATCTGCAGTTATAGTACCATAGCTGCTCCCCTCACAGACCTGGCAAGGAAAAACAGATCAGATAAGGTAGTGTGGACCACAGCATGTGAGCAGGCATTCCAGAAGCTTAAAGAAGCTTTAGGAGGACTCCCTATGTTAGCCAGTCCAGATTACAAAAAAGAATTAGTTGTACAGGTGGATGCTTCGAACCATGGGATGGCTTCAGTTATTAGCCAGATTTCTTCAGAGGGAAAAGAGCACCTGGTGGTTTATCTCACTTGTAGGCTCCACCCAGAGAGGAATGCTATGCAGCAGTAGGAAAGGAATGTTTAGCCATAGTGTGGGCACTGCAGAAACTTCAGCCTTATCTGGATGGAAGAAAATTCACTGTGATGACAGATCACAATTCCGTAACATGGTTACATCAAGCCAGCCGGCAAAGTGCCAAGTTACTAAGGTGAAGCCTAGAGTTGCAAGCATATGATATGTCAGTGCAGCACCGCAGTAGGATTAGCAATGTCAATGCAGATGGGCTGTCAAGACAGGGAATGGGGTAAGGTATACCCAGATAGACTCAACCCTCTCAAGCAATGTTTATCAAGGGACACTTAAAAAACTATCTTGAGTTCTCAAGGGGGGGAAGAAATGTGAAAAACTGAGGGGCTGCCAGCCCAGCCAGATAAAATTTTATAAATAATTCTATGTAATTGTATATATTAATATGATCCACAGGCTTGTGTAGCAAATGTAAGAAAACTGTGCTATGTTCTGAGCTTCAAAAATGTAACCCCAATGCACCCTGCTGGAAGAAAGCTGATGAGTAAAGCATTCTATGACTGTTTGATCTCAAGCTAGAAGACATGATGTCTGGGCTAGGACATTTCTTCTATTGTTCTAAGACAGAGATAATTACTAGGATTTACATGTAAAGTGTATTTTATTGCTGTGGCTTCCTGGCAGGTGCAGAGTACAAAAAGAAATGTTAAAATTTTAAGTTCTGTGAGCCTTGGAAACTTAAGTAGAAGTGCCAAGAATTATGTAATCTGAAATGGCTCAGCAGTAATGTGTATTATCAATTTAAGACTTTCTCAGAGAGAAAGATTTAGCATTTTGTATTTTGTTCTGAACCTGAACACATCAGCTCACCAGCACTTTGCCTTTGCTCTGTAAGTAGTATTTAGAACAGTGATTTCTCTTAGAGATAGAAACATAGCCAGATTAGTATATCTGTTTTCTATATTTATGTGAGACCATCCTACAATGTTGTTTTAAAGTATTTCCTATAATTTCTGAACTTTCTATTAGCACTGTGTTGAATTGATGAGTATTATCTTGCGTTTTTATTATTTATTATTAAATATTTTAAACCTTTCAACTGTGGCTGTTTTGTATATAGATAATTTAAGCTCTCAGAGTACTTGCATGTATTTGGTGATACTGTATGTCTCCTCAATAGCCTTAGCTCTGGGTTACACTTATTATTTGGATAACAGTAATAGCACACAGTGGAACTGGTCACCCCTTGGGAAGGGCCTTATAGTAGCTGATAAGTAGTGGTTGGTGGCAGTGATTTCTACCTTATATCTAGGCAGGAGGGGGCATAGCTGGAGAACATGTGCCAGCCTTCCCCAGGAGTGTCTGTGTGTTTGTATATAAATCAAATCTCAAAGTGTGTGCGTGTGCGTGTGCGTGTGCGTGTGCGTATGCGTGTGTGTGTGTGTGTGTGTGTGTGTGTGTGTGTGTGTGTGTGTGTGTGTGTGTGTGTGTGTGTGTGTGTGTGTGTGTGTGTGTGTGTGTGTGTGTGTCAGCTACTTGGGCAGGGGCACGAAGCAGTGGGTGGACAGAGAGGGTGATGAAGGTTTTGGCTTGACCACTCGGCTGAGATCTGTACCCTATAACTGTGCCGGTGGGGAGTCTTATTGAGGATCTGGAGAGAAAGGGAGAAACCAGCCCCAGACTGACTGTGATCTCTGTGCGCTCTTAAGAGAAATTGTACTTTACTGTGTGTGTACGTGTTATCCTTCCCAATGTGCACGCTCCTCACTGGTGCTAGTGGTGAGGATTGAGGCTCCTTGATTACTGGGCTAGTACACGGGTGCCTCAAGCACCCCTTAAGAAAGGTCTGAGCTACATCTCCCACCACAATAAAATGCTTCATTTTAATGTTTTATTATTGTGTCAGTTACCTAATTACACATTCAGCTGAACAACTGTTTTCTTATACTGCAGTTGGTTAAAAAAAGCACCCAGTGAAGACCTACAGCGCCACCTCCTGGTAAACAAGGCAGTGAACTGAGTGATGGGATTTGCTGCATTTTCTGCCCCTCTCTCATGACACAGAGACCACCAGAATCTGATACATGCTCTTCAAACTCAAACTTAAACCAGTACCTGACTGAATATTGATTTAAGACCAGTGGGTTTGGGCAGTTTGCAATGCCATTACCTGAGTAAAGGGGCGTTCTGTCATCTTGAGTGGCAACACAGACTATATAACCCAGAGCCATGATGGTGGCTTCATTTGTAATGCACATGGTGAATATGCAGTTATCTGAGGGAGCTTCATGACAGAGAAGGACAATTAAACCATTGTAAGAGAGGTGGACAGAAACATAAAATGTTGATTTAATTAATTCTACATGACATCACCATTATCCAAGAAAAGCCTGGCAGCTGCCTTTTCCAAACTCAATTATTTATTTACTGATTGACTCTTTTTAAGGCAGATCAAGCAACTATCAGTTTGCTCTAAGTCACAATCCTCACCCTATGAAATATTCATAATTTTTTTCCTATGTCTAATGCTGCCAGTGAACTAAAGATGTACACCTCAAGGCGAAAGGCTGTGAATCTATGCAGCCTGGAAAAAAATAACCAGAACAAAAACATATACAGTTCATGAACAGCAAACTGAAATACTCCAAAAGAAAAACAAAGTTCTAAAGATTGAGGTGAATGTAAAAAAAGTGATTAGTACCAGAGTTGTGACGGAATGAAAGTGAATTCAGTGCAGTTGTATGAACATTCTCTTGCGACCCCTTGTGGGCTTTTCATAGGAGCTTTTCCTTGGAAAACATGCTCCATATATCATTAGGTATGAGGTGACTCATTTATTAAAAACAAGGACAAACTTGATCAAAGAAGTCTGTGAGCCTTTTTGCCCCAAACAACTAACATCATCCTGTGTGTCCAACTTCTTTTGCAGCCACATATACCAGTTTAAAGTGTTGTCCCACTCTGTACTATGTCCCACTGTGATGACATCACTGCACTGAATCTGAATGCCTCACTTTGTATTACTACTGACAGAACTTATTCCTCTGGAAGAGTTTTAACATACCATGCTGACGGGAGGAGGCCATCTACAGTAGCAAACATAGTTTGTAGGTTCATAAGTGTATACTAGGCTAACAACCACTGGGGCCTTTATAAGCCTAACCACAAATCCCAAATGTATCCCCTAAGTTTTTTGAGTCTTAGAGGTTATTTTAAGGTATATAGGTAAGCCAGGATAAGATTTACAGACTGTTTCTCTCTGTTAGAAGCAGAGGTGCTAGACCTTGGGTGAATTTCTGATTTCCCATCCACAGGTTCAGGTTACACCTGATTAGAGTTAGGGAAGAACTCTGCTTTACATGGATGAGGAGTCTGTTCCACATGAGGAGAATTCTCTGAGTCACATACCTGTCCCTCCAGCATGTCCTATTTATGTTGCAAGCAAAGTTCAAGTCCCTAGATAGAGCAGCTCTCATGCTAATGGTTTTGTGAATGTTGAAAAGGTCTATCAGAGCAGGATCTAAGGATGCCTTGTATGCTAGGCACAGACTGCCTCTCAACAGTCTGTAGGAGACAGAGTATAGAGATAGAGCTTTGAGGCAATCTGCACAGGGCACGTTGTTTACACCCTGTATTCTTTTTGTGGGAACATCTGTGGGCATTCCACTTGCTGCATGTGCTTGCTTAAGTACGTAGCGAACAGGGCGTTGTACTCAACGATGGGTTTGATGACAGCCAGATACAGAGGAATGATAGCCTCCTTGGACCTACTTGCCATGTCTTTGCTTAAACGTTGAGCCTGAAAGAATGATTTCCTTACTATTTTAGACACATGTTGGTCAAAAGCCAGTTTACTATCCACATACATTCCTAAATCCCTGACTACTGGGTCCACTCTCAGTGTTATGTTATCATTGAGGTAGCTTCCTAGGGTGGCTGACTTTTTTGACATTGAATTTTAATCCATGGCTTTGGCAACAGTCAATTGTTGTCTGTGTTAGTCCTTCCTGTAGGATGCTAGTGTCCTTTGGGGATTCTGTACCTGCTCCTATTTTGCAGTAATCTGCAAACTTGGTCAGCAAGAAGCCTTTGATATTGGCTTTGACTTCCAAGAAGTAAATGCCAAAAAGTAGTGGCCTAGTACATAGCCTTGAGACACTCTATTAGTGACCGGTCTCTTTGTGGAGGTGGTCTCCCCTGTCCAAATTTCTTGGGACAGCCATCTGACTATCCAGTGTGTAGCTAACCTTAGAAATAGATCTATTCTCGAAAACAAGGTCCCTCAACTGTGGAAAATTTCCCATGTAATCCCACTTCATAAAAGAGGTCCTTTCACAGAACTGACAAACTATCGGCCAATTGCTATTCTTTCACCTCTTTTTAAGCTACTCAAAAGGTGTATTCAGCTCCAGGTCATGAAGTTCTTACTAACAAATAACCTTCTCGCAAACACTCAGCATGGATTTCGCCCATCACATACTACCACTACAATGCTCTTATCCTTCACTAATACCATAAACCATCACAGGAATAACAACAACTTTGTATCTACCATCTTTCAAGACCTATCAAAAGCTTTTGATATGGTCTACCATTCCAAACTAATAGAGGTACTAACTGAACTATCCTTCTCACCATCTGACACAAGCTTGGTTTCATAACTATTTATCTGTCCATCAACAATCTGCTCTAGGCTAGGTGACCTATCTCCACGCCTTGATTTATCCATTGGTGTCCCCCAAGGACCTATCTTGGACCCTCTCCTTTTCTCCCTCTTTACTAATAATCCACACACCTACTCCACATGGTTCGATAATACAGTCTGCAGATGATTCAACACTTATCTGTGACTAATAATCTACACAGAGCTACTCCACGTGGTTATATAATACAGTTTGCAGATGATTCAACACTTATCTGTGACTAATAATCTAAACACAGCTACTCCACATGGTTCTATGATACAGTATGCAGATGATTCAACACTTATCTGTGACTAACAATCTACACACAGCTACTCCGCATGGTTCTATAATACATTCTGCAGATGATTCAACACTGATCTGTGACTAATAATCTACACACACGTACTCCACATGGTTCTATAAAACAGTCTGCAGATGATTCAACACTTATCTCTGACTAATAATCTACACACACACCTACACCACATAGTTCTATAATACAGTCTGCAGATGATTCAGCACGTATCTGTGATAATGATCTACACACACTTACTCCACGTGGTTCTATAATACAGTATGCAAATGATTCAACACTTATCTGTGACTAGTAATCTGCACACAGCTACTCCACATGGTTCTATAATACAGTATGCAGATGATTCAACACTTATCTGTGACTAATAATCTGCACACAGCTACTCTACATGGTTCTATAATACAGTATGCAGATGATCCAACACTGATCTGTGACTAATAATCTACACACAGCTACTCCACATGGTTCTATAATACAGTACGCAGATGATACAACACTTATCTGTGACTAATAATCTACACACAGCTACTCCACATGGTTCTATAATACAGTCTGCAGATGATTCAACACTTATCTGTGACTAATAATCTACAGACACCAACTCCACATGGTTCTATAATACAGTCTGCAGATGATTCTACACTTATCTGTGACTAATAATCTACACACACCTACTCCACATGGTTCTATAATACAGTCTGCAGATGATTCTACACTTATCTGTGACTAATAATCTACACACACCTACTCCACATGGTTCTATAATACAGTCTGCAGATGATCCATACTTATCTGTGACTAATAATCTACACACACCTACTCCACATGGTTCTATAATACAGTATGCAGATGATTCAACACTTATCTGTGACTAATAATCTGCACACAGCTACTCCACATGGTTCAATAATACAGTATGCAGATGATTCAACACTTATCTGTGACTAATAATCTACACACAGCTACTCCACATGGTTCTATAATACAGTATGCAGATGGTTCAACACTTATCTGTGACTAATAATCTACACACAGCTACTCCACATGGTTCTATAATACAGTCTGCAGATGATTCAACACTTACCTGTGACTAATAATCTACACTCACCTACTCCACATGGTTCTATAATACAGTATGCAGATGGTTCAACACTTATCTGTGACTAATAATCTACACACTGCTACTCCACATGGTTCTATAATACAGTCTGCAGATGATTCAACACTTATCTGTGACTAATAATCTACACACAGCTACTCCACATGGTTCTATAATACAGTCTGCAGATGATTCAACACTTATCTGTGACTAATAATCTACACACAGCTACTCCACATGGTTCTATAATACAGTCTGCAGATGATTCAACACTTATCTGTGACTAATAATCTACACACAGCTACTCCACATGGTTCTATAATACAGTCTGCAGATGATTCAACACTTATCTGTGACTAATAATCTACACACACCTACTCCACATGGTTCTATAATACAGTCTGCAGATGATTCAACACTGATCTGTGACTAATAATATACACACAGCTACTCCACATGGTTCTATAATACAGTATGCAGATGATTCAACACTGATCTGTGACTAATAATCTACACACACCTACTCCACATGGTTCTATAATACAGTCTGCAGATGATTCAACACTTATCTGTGACGAATAATATACACACACCTACTCCACATGGTTCTATAATACAGTCTGCAGATGATTCAACACTTATCTGTGACTAATAATCTACACACACCTCCTCCACATGGTTCTATAATACAGTCTGCAGATGATTCAACACTTATCTGTGACTAATAATCTACACACACCTACTCCACATGGTTCTATAATACAGTCTGCAGATGATTCAACACTTATCTGTGACTAATAATCTACACACACCTACTCCACATGGTTCTATAATACAGTATGCAGATGATTCAACACTTATCTGTGACTAATAATCTACACACACCTACTCCACATGGTTCTATAATACAGTCTGCAGATGATCCAACACTGATCTGTGACTAATAATCTACACACACCTACTCCACATGGTTCTATAATACAATATGCAGATGATTCAACACTTATTTGTAACTAATAATCTACACACAGCTACTCCGCATGGTTCTATAATACAGTATGCAGAAGATTCAACACTTATATGTGACTAATAATCTATACACAGCTACTACACATGGTTTTATAATACAGTGTGCAGATGATTCAACAATTATCTGTGACTAATAATCTACACACAACTATTCCACATGGTTCTATAATACAGTCTGCAGATGGTTCAACACTTATCTGTGACTAATAATCTACACACAGCTACTCCACATGGTTCTATAATACATTCTGCAGATGATTCAACACTTACCTGTGACTAATAATCTACACACATCTACTCCACATGGTTCTATAATACATTATGCAGATGATTCAACACTTATCTGGGACTAATACCCTACACACAGCTACTCCACATGGTTCTATAATACAGTCTGCAGATGATTCAACACTTATCTGTGACAAATAATCTACACACACCTACTCCACATGGTTCTACAATACAGTCTGCAGATGATCCAACACTGATCTGTGACTAATAATCTACACACATCTACTCCACATGGTTCTATAATATATTATGCAGATGATTCAACACTTATCTGGGACTAATACCCTACACACAGCTACTCCACATGGTTCTATAATACAGTATGCAGATGATTCAACACTTATCTGTAACTAATAATCTACACACAGCTACTCCGCATGGTTCTATAATACAGTATGCAGATGATTCAACACTTATCTGTGATTAATAATCTACACACACCTATTCCACATAGTTCTACAATACAGTCTGCAGATGATCCAACACTGATCTGTGACTAATAATCTACACACAGCTACTCCGCATGGTTCTATAATACAGTCTGCAGATGATTCAACACTTATCTGTGACTAATAATCTACACACACCTACTCCACATGGTTCTATAATACAGTCTGCAGATGGTTCAACACTTATCTGTGACTAATAATCTACACACACCTACTCCACATGGTTCTATAATACAGTACGCAGATGATTCAACACTGATCTGTGAATAATAATCTGCACACAGCTACTCCACATGGTTCTATAATACAGTCTGCAGATGATTCAACACTTATCTGTGACTAATAATCTAAACACACCTACTCCACATGGTTCTGTGATAAAGTATGGAGATGACTCAACACTTACCTGTGACTAATAATCTACACACATCTACTCCACATGGTTCTATAATACAGTATGCAGATGATTCAACACTGATCTGTGACTAAAAATCTACACACACCTACTCCACATGGTTCTATAATACAGTCTGCAGATGATTCAACACTTATCTGTGACTAATGATCTACACACACCTACTCCACATGGTTCTACAATACAGTCTGCAGATGATCCAACACTTATCTGTGACTAATAATCTACACACAGCTACTCCACATGGTTCTACAATACAGTCTGCAGATGATCCAACACTGATCTGTGACTAATAATCTACACACACCTACTCCACATGATTCTGTAATACAGTCTGCAGATGATCCAACACTTATCTGTGACTAATAATATACACACAGCTACTCCACATGGTTCTATAATATGGTCTGCAGATGATTCAACACTTATCTGTGACTAATAATCTACACACACATTTCAAAATT
>NC_056739.1:34412819-34495319 GCF_019279795.1 Protopterus annectens
CTTTTTATATCCACACACGCCAGAACCTTTATTCACACTAGAGTATGACTGGACAAGCTGGGCATCATCGTACTGCAGCGTTTGAGGGATTTTCCCACTGCCCTAAACCCCATCCCCATACTGACACTACACTTTTGGTGGTCCATCAGGTGTAGCCTAAAGCATGTCTGTCCATCCTCGGCAGCTACACTTCCTTAACATTTCCTGCCCATCCCTAGTTCAGTGATCCATATCTGAGCCTCTGTCTCCAGAAGGGCAACATGAGCGCATCTTCCCAGAATATCCTAACCCCAGGATTGGGGGGGGGTTCCTGTCCTCCTCTTCTACACCATCAACCTGTCCAAGTTGCTAATCAAATTCTGGTCACCTAGGCCATTGTCAGGCCTTTACAGTTCTTTGTCTCCAGCATAACAAGATAACTGGCTTTAACAACGGACTAAGTAGCTGGTGTTATTCTACACAGATCGTGAGTATGTGCCATCTTGGCATGAAAGGGTCGACAGCCCAACTGGCTTCACCAGGGATGGTCTGTACCTCATTCTAACCTTCTGCTTGCTGGCCAAAAGCAGTTGCTACCCCCACAGTGCCCATTTTAAGGCAAAGCCTGCTTTCTGAACATTGCAGTACAACACAAAAATTTGCAGTAAATGCAAGTCTGGACCACATCAGGGTTGCTCTACTCAGTGCCAGAAGTCCTAACAGTAAGTTACTGGCTCTCAAGGCCTTCCTGCATCTTGAACATATCCATATCTTTGTTGCAGCAGAGACATTTTTTCAGTGTAAGAATGATCCCAGGCTTCTGGGCAGAGTCTGAAAAAGGTTCATAGAGATCATTGCCCTACCCTGGTTAACAAATGTGTCAGTAAAATGAAAGTCTCTTTTACGAAGTGTTGGCACCTATTACACATTCTGAGCCGCTGGAAACTGTCAGGGAGCTTGAGTATTAAATAAAATAAAAATCAGCCATGTTAAAAAAAAGCTTCAAGTTCTTTTGTTCCTAAACTGGAACTTCTTCAGCTCGAGGTATAACGCAAGACAAACAAAAAAACAAAAAAATATTTCTCCTTTCCTAAACTTTCCTAGCTAGTTGTTCCAGTGATCAGATTTTGCTGATCCCTGGGCTTTGTATTTGGTTTCTGTGTTCCTCCATTTTCTTGTGTGGCCAGAGGTAGTTTCTTTACTCACCAGTGGGAGTGGGGAGTACTGAGCTGCTTGTTTGTCCTCAGAGGAGTGGTTAGAAGCAGCAACTAGTAATTTGTCGGCCATTTTGGGTCATTTCCTGCTTTTTCCAGCCCCCTGCTATAAAGCATCGTTAAGCGCTGAGCTGCTACCTGCACACTAGGGCAGCGGTTAATCAGATTTAAACTATTAGGGCTACCTAAAGTCCACTCTTCAAATTTTCCCTTAAAACTACCTTCCTCAAAGTATACTACTGTTCTATTTAGTGTATCCTACAACTATAAATTATCTCTACTTGACTCCCAAGTAGACTATTCTCTTATCTGTATAGCGAAGCACTTGCTCCTACAGTACTTATCACCTCGATACAGCACTCTTGTTATAGAAAGTACCCCAAAAAGCAAACCCCATTTCTCGGTCACCCACATCCCCCAGAACCTTTTCTTAAGTTTTTCTGTCTATTCCTTCTAGCATGTCGAGGGATCAGTTGCTAATGTCCTCTCCTGCTCAGCTGGTGAACCTGGGAATATTGAGGCAATGTTACAATTGCCTCATGTACACAGACAACCCTCTCCTCCTCCCACAAAACACAAATACATGCAGAGATGCAACTATACGGCCAAACTGGAGGCTGAGCTCTCTCAACATAGGACTGGCATGACCAGACAGGAGGAGAAGGTAGCCACACACACTATAGACCCAGTCTCGCATAATACCATCACAACCTCAAATCATACACATAAACACACAAAGACATACTCGGAGGCTCTGATCAAAAATCTACCAAAACAGCAGAGGCCACCAAAGCAGACACCCAAACAACTACCACCTCAGAACACAACACCTGCAACACATAGACCACACAGTCAGAGTGTCAAGCAGTCACAGCCCATAAGGCCAAACACAATGCCAGACACACTAGTCATTGGTGACTCCATAGTCAGACACACTGATGTCCCGCTCACCAGACTGAGTAAGGAGAACGTCACAGTAAGCTGCCTGTCGGTGCTAGAATCCGCCACATAACGCATGCACTCAGGTCTCTCAACAGCAGGTACAAGTATGACTCAATCATTGTCCATGCTGGTGTTAACGACCTGAGACGCACCTCCTTGGACTACATGAAAAGAGACATAGAGGAGCTCTCTGATTATGTAGCCCAAGCAGGTATGACCCTGACCTTGAGCAGTATCCTACCTTCACCAAGAATGATGCCACAATACAGAGATAAGATGATCAGCTTTAACAATTGGCTTAAACTCTGGTGTCATTCAAAGGGGATCCAATGTCTGTCTGCCTGGGATGACATGCTGGACAAGCCACGCTGCTTCGCAAGGGACGGCTTGCACTTGTCACCCTGGGATTCCGGATTTGGCAAAGGCTCTTGCCACCCCATAGTGCCTTTTTAGGCAAGGCTCAAATTCCAAACCTACCACCCTAGAACAAAACAAAGAAAAACTAAGGGTAATGCTGCTCAATGCCAGAAGTCTCAACCTCAAGATGCACGCACTGAGGCCCTTCTCAGTATGGAGAACATCGATGTCTGTGCTGTGACAGAAACCTGGTTCAAGGCTCCTGAGAGCACCCCAGCACTATCAGGTTTTACCTCATATCATGCGTTCCGCCCCAAAACCGGACAATACCAAGAAAGGAGGGGTATCCATATTCATCAAGGACACCCACACCTCAAGATTGGTGGCATCGCACGATGCATCGGAAACCATCCAGGTGCAATTAACCATAGGCAAAACTGCTTTGCAAATTGTAGCATGTTACAGGCCACCCTCGCAAACTCAGGAACCTCATATGGCCTTCCTGAAAACACTGGAGGGGATAAATGTATCTCCGAACACCATCATACTAGGTGACTTCAACTACCCTAATATAGACTGGGAACACTACTCAAGCCCAAACACTCTAGCCCAAAAGTTCCTGGAATTCATAAACTCAAATGCCATGGAACAACTAGTCACCATCCCCACAAGAGGAGAAAACATACTTGATCTCATCATCACGAACATGGGAGCACAATGTTCAACGCCGAAGTATACCCCTCACTGGTGAGATCTGATCACAAACCAATCTCGCTGGAGGTCCTCATCCCGCCCCACCCAAAATGAAAAGACCACAGTAAAGAACTTCTCAAGCCGACTTCACACTTCTAAAGACTAGTGTGGTCTCCTTTAAGGCCCCTGAGCCAGCGGTTAACATTACTCAAACCGCTGAATCACTTACAAATGCCTTCTACCAGCACCTGCAGGGCTGCATGGATCAGGCAATCCCAAGCAAAACAAAGACTCTTTGTACCAAAGGCAAGCGTCCAGTCTGGTGGACCCCAGCCATAAACAAACTCTACAACAAAAGGAGAAAGCTACTACAAGATAGAGCAAAATCCTTAAAAGGTAAGACACCGCTGATCACTATAAGTAAAAAGCTAAGAGCTCCCATAAAATCATCCAAAGCTAATTTTGAGAAAAAAATAGCTAAGGACTCCACCATAAGGCATTCTTTAGCTATGTCAGAAACCTAGGAGGAAACTCCCAGATATGCTCAGAATTAGTTCAAAATGATGTGAAGATTACTGATCCTACAGACATTGCCAACATACTGGCTGAAAGGTTCAGTGCAAACTTCTCCCCCCCCCCCCCCTAAAGGAGAGATATCTATACCAAATGATTGTAGCCCCCCAAACATCTCTAACGCCCAGGTGGGAACTGCTCTCTCCAAGGCAAAGAACACAGCATCCATGGGACCTGATGGTGTCCCCAGCTGTGTGCTCCATGAACTCAACGAGGAATTAAACCCACAGTTAGGACAGCTGTTTAATCTTAGTCTCACCTCCGGATACGTACCAGGGAGTGGCGCACAGCGACTGTGGTCCCACTCCATAAAGGCGGTGCCTCCACCGACCCTGGAAATTACCGTCCCATTAGCTTGACAAGCCTTATCTGCAAAGCCATGGAGAGGATCATAATGGATCTCATAAATAAAGACATAGGGAACTTGCAGACTTTGGATCCAACCCAGTTTGGCTTTGTCAAAGGCAGATCATGCCTTCTAAACTTGGTTGACTTTTTCGAAACAGTCACCAAGGCCATTGACGAGGGAAAGGCAGTCCATACAGCCTACCTAGACCTGGCGAAGGCTTTTGATACAATACCTCACTCGGTATCATTGAAAAACTCATCAACTTAAATGTAAACCCATACATTACAAGATGGGTTGCAAACTGGCTGAGTGACAGAACCCACAGGGTCAGAGTTGCTGGCGCCATGTCAGACTCAAAGCCTGTCACAAGTGGTGTCCCACAGGGCTCAGTCCTGGGCCCACTCTTGTTTGGCATCTACTTTTCTGAAGTACAAGCAAACACAGGAGGGTTATGGCTGACAAAATTTGCAGATGACTGCAAACTGGGCCAGTGGAAAACACATCTGACACAGATATCCTTCAGAAGGGTCTCACAGAAACGGATAACTGGTGCCAGAGCCATGGCCTAAAGTTAAATGCCAAGAAATGCATAGTCATACCCTTCGGGAAAAATAAGGTTACCCCTAGCTACCATATAGGTGGCAATCCCCTGAACACAGAAGAAGTTATTAGGGACCTGGGAACCCAGGTTGACAGTAGCCTTTCATTCGACACTCATATTGCTAAAGTAGTTAGGAAGACCTTCTACATTGCCCACCTTATCTTGAAGGGATTCAAATCTAGATCAAGGGAAGTCATAGTCTCCCTATACTCATCACTCATCAGACCAATGATAGAGTACAATGCCCCATTCGGAATGTATCTGACCCAACACTTGCAGCAGCTGGAGAGGCCACAAAAGTTCCTCACCAAAAGGATAAAGGGTCTCAAAAATCTGTCTTATGCTGCCCGACTGAAAGAACTCCAGTTATATTCAGTTGCTTACCGCTTGCTCAGAGGTGACCTATGCCTGACATACAAGGCCATGTCAAACCCAGATTTGATGAACATGCTTCATCTTAGATCCCTCAGAGCCACAAGGGCGGGAGACTTAAACCTCGACACGGTTATTAATAGGACGTGCTGGAGGGATAGATTCATCACCCAAAGAGTCCCTATGCTGTGGAACAAAATCCCGGTTTATGTGAGGCAGAGCACCTCGCTGGCCTTGTTCAAGAGGAATCTTGACCAATGGATGGGAGATCGCAGATACACCCCAGGGGTTACCTCAGTGTCACTGCTCGACAGAGGCACAGCAAAATAATGGGCATAGTTTCTCCAAACTAAAGGGGTGGCGTAAGCCACAAAACTATGGGCTAGGCTTATAAATGCCCTCGGGCAGATAGCCTAGTATGAACCTATGAACCTAAGATAAATACTCACGTTCGCTAGATTCAAGTCCACACAACTAACCACATGACATGTAACATTCTAATGCTTGAGCCTGTTCCTCTTTAAATACTCCTTAAAATTTTCTTTGTCATTTTATCTGTGTGATTGAAAATGTTCTTGTGTTTTGGTATCAGTATTTGTCAGAGACCCAGTTATCTGTGGATAGATTCCCCATGACCCACAAACAGAAATTACTGAACTGGTTACGTTAAACAAGACAAGTTATCAGGTCCATAGTTTATTACAGGTCGCATTCAGTGTCCTGGATGTCAAGCAAAATCTTTTCACAACAATAAATGTTGCTACAAGGTTTCACACCTATTATCCCCAACTGCGATGCAGTCTTTATCTGTTAATGTTATCTGGTACCTTAAATTGTAGTACAGTTTCAATGGAAATGAAACTTTTTTTTTCTGTTCCAGGATTTGTACTTCATTGCATTTACTATGTTGATATTCCAGTTTTGCTCCTACAGTTTTATATTCCACTTATCACTTACCTGCTTAAAGTTGTATTCTAGTGCCATCTGATCCTCTGAGCTTTGTGTCTGCCCATCCCCCTTTGAGTCATTAAGCTAAAGTTTCTTGAAAATCTGCAATACTGGCTTTCTCTGATTGGCTCCCTCTCGATACTGGCTTTCTCTGATTGGCTCCCTCTCTAGCTAACCTGCTATATCGAGCACAGAGCTACTCCTACCCAGGGTCTTTTATGCAAGACTTGGACAGATGTGGAAAGCCCTGAACTGCGATTAACAAGCTTGTCATCAACAAGGAAAGATAATTATTTCAATTCTGCTTAAATATATAAGTTGCGCATATAGCGACCTGCGGTGTGATGCTTTGTACTATTTTGCTTTTTCCATTTTGGCCAAAAAAAGTGATCTGTTTTCATAGGTTGATGCTAGGCTATCTGCCCTAGGGCATTTATAAGCCTAGCCAGAGTGCGTTTGGCTTTTGCCACCCTTTTAGATTAGTTTACTGTGCCTCTGTCTAGTAGGGACACAGAAGAGATCCCAGGGGTAAACCTACGATCTCCCATCCACTCGTCAAGATTTCTCTTGAAGAGGGGCATTGAAGGACTCCGCCTAACATGGATTGGGATTTTGTTCCAGAGTGAGAGGAGCCTCTGGGATATGAATCTGTCCCTCCAGCATGTCCTATTTATTTCTGTGCTGAGGTTTAAGTCCCTGGAACGTGTAGCTCTAAGGGATTTGGATTTCCTGAGGTGGAGCATGTCCATTAATTCTGGGTTGGACATGGCTTTATACGTCAGACACAGATCGCCTCTGAGTAGGCGGTAAGCAACTGAGTAGAGCTGGAGTTTTTTTAGCCTAATTGCGTAGGGCATCGGTTTCAGTCCCTTGATCCTCTTGGTGAGGTACTTTTGGGGTCTTTCCAGTTGCTGCAGGTGTCTGGTAAGGTACATCCCAAATGGGGCATTGTATTCAATTATGAGTGATCAGTAGAGGGGCACAATGACCTCTCTTGATCTCGATGTGAACCCTTTTCTGATAAGGTGGGCTATATAGAAGGTCTTTCTAACCACTTTGGCAACGTGATTGTCAAAGGAGAGATTGCTATCTACTTGGATTCCCAAATCCCTAATTACGTCTTCCGTACTTAATGGATTACCACCTATGTGGTAATTTGTGGGCACTTTGTTTTTCCCAAAGGGGATGACTGTGCACTTTTTGGCATTCAGCTTTACGCCATGGCACTAGCACCAGTTATCCGTCTCTGTGAGACCCTTTTGGAGGATGCTTGTGTCAGTCCGCGAGTCGATTGTGGCATCCAGTTTGCAGTCATCTGCGAACTTGGTCAGCCATAGTCCTCCCATGTTAGCCTGTACCTCAGAGAAATATATACCGAACAAGAGAGGTCCCAGGACTGAGCCTTGTGGGACACCACTTTTAACTGGTTTAGAGTCTGACATGGCACCTGCAATTCTGACCATGTGGGTTCTATCCCTGAGCCAGTTTGCAACCCATCTTGTGACATAGGGGTTGATATTTAAGCTGGTGAGCTTATTTATGATGCCCGAGTGGGGTATTGTGTCGAAGGCTTTTGCGAGGTCCAGGTAGGCTGTGTGGACTACCTTCCCTTCATCTATGGCCTTGGTGACTGTTTCAAAGAAGTCGACCAGGTTCAAGAGGCAAGATCTGCCCTTAACAAAGCTGAATTGGGTAGGATCCAGTGGTTGGAGGTTCCCAATGTCTTTGTTTGAGTTTCATGATGATACGCTCCATAGCTTTGCAGACCAGGCTAGTCAGGCTTATGGGGCGATAGTTTCCGGGGTCTATTGTGGCACCACCTTTGTGGAGTGGGACCACTGTTGCTGTACGCCATTCCTTGGGTACATATCCTGTAGTAAGGCTGAGATTGAACAGTGACTTTGTGAGGGTTCAGTTCTTCTTGGAGTTTGTGTAAGACGCAGCCCGGGACAACGTCCAGTCCCATTGATGCTGTGTTCTTTGCTTTGGAGAGGGCAGCTCTCACCTGTGCATCTGTGATGTCAGGGAGGCTACACTCTGTTGGGATAGACATTTGCTCTTTGGGGAAGGGGTTTGCACTGAACCTGTCTGCCAGGATGTTGGCAATGTTTGTGGGTTCAGTGTCTTTTTTGTCATTTTGAACTAACTCAGAGCATATCTGGGAGTTGCCACCCAGGTTCCTGATATAACTAAAGAAGGCCTTGTGATTATCTTTAGCATCTTGTGCAATTTTTCTTTCGAAGCTGGCCTTAGATGATTTTATGAGGGATTGTAGTTTCTTGCTAGTACTGATCAGAGATGCCTTCCCTTTTTGGGATTTTGCTCTATCATGTAGTAGCTTCCTCCTTCTGTTGTATAGCTTATTTATGGCTGGGGTCCACCAGACAGGTCTCCTGCCTTTGGAGGAATGAGTCTTGGTTTTATTTGGGATAGCACGATCCATGCATTCCTGTAGGTGTCCATAGAAAGCATTTGTAAAGGATTCTGCGGTTTGGGCCGTATTTTCCACTGGCCTGGGGGCTTTGAAGGATTCCACCTCGGTTTTGAGAAGTTTGAACTTTGCTTTTGAGAAGTTCTTCACCGTGGTTTCCTTGGCTAGGGGTGGGGAACGGGATATGGATGTCCAGTGAGATTAATTTATGGTCAGATCTTACCAATGAGGGGTATACCTCTGGTATGGAACATAGAGTCTGCATGTTGGTGATAATCAGGTCCAATATGTTTTCCCCTCTTGTTGGAGTGGTGACCAGTTGTTCCATAGCATTTGAGTTTATAAATTCTAGGAACCGTTGGGCGAGGGTGTTGGGGCTTGAGTAGTGCTCCCAGTCTATGTTTAGGTAGTTGAAGTCACCCAATATAATGGTGTTTGGAGAGAACTTCATATTCTCCAGTGTTCTCAGGAAAGCCGAGTGGGGTTCCTGAGTTTGGGAGGGTGGTCTGCAGCAGGCTACAAACTGAAAGGCAGTTTGCCCACTGTTAGTTGCACATGGATGGTCTCCGATGCTTCATGCAGTGCCACTAACCTGGAGGTGTGTGTATCTTTGATGAATATGGATACTCCCCCTCTTTTTGTGGTTCGGTCCGAGTTTTTGGGCCGAAAAGCATGGTATGAGGTATAACCTGGTAGTGCTGGGGTGCTCTCGGGAGCCTTGAACCAGGTTTCTGTTACTGCACAGATATCGAGATTTTCCATACTGAGGAGAGCCACGAGTGCGTGCATCTTGAGGTTTAGACTTCTGGTGTTGAGCAGCATTACCCTTAGTTTCTTTTTCTTTTTCTTTGTGTTGTCTATGGAGGTGGGTTTGTCTTTTGAGCCTTGCCTAAAAAGGCACTATGGGGGTGGCAAGAGCCTTAGCCAGTATTCGAAAGCCCAGGGGTGACAGGTGCAAGCCATCCCTAGCAAAGCAACGTGGCTTGTCAAGCATGTCATCCCAGGCTGACAGACACTGGATCCCATTTGAATGACACCAATACTTTAGCCAATTGTTAAAATTGATCATTTTGTCTTTATACTGTGGCATCATGCTTGGTGAGGGTAAGATGCTACTCACGGTCAGAGTCATACCGGCTTGGGCTACGTGATCAGAGAGCCCCTCTGTGTCTCTTTTCATGTAGTCCAAGGAGGTACTTCTCAGGTCATTCACACCAGCATGGACAATGACGAGTCATATTTGTACTTGCTTTGGAGTGACCTGAGTGCTTGTGTTATGTGGCGGATCCTGGCACCCGACAGGCAGCTTACAGTGAGCTTCTCCTTGTTCAGCCTGGTGGGTGGGACGTCAGTGTGTCTGACAATAGAGTCACCTATTACAAGTGTATTAGGTGTGTTTAGCCTTAAGGGCTGTGACTGTGTGGCACATTGACTTTGTGTGAACTATGTGATATGTGTTTATTGTTGTGGGGTAGCGGTTGCTTGGATGTCTGCTTTGGAGGTCTCTGCTGCTTGAGCAGATTTTTATTTAGAGCCTCCGAGTATGTTTTTGTGTGTTTGTGTGTGTTCATTTTTGTTTGTTCTGGGACTTTAGTCTGATAGCCTAATTTGCTGTTATGGAAAGATTGATTCCTGCATTATAGTGCACTTCCATTTCCATGACTAGAATTACTTGTAAAAGCTTGCTGTTTGCATTGTAAATTCTACTGGGCCTTAGCCTTGTAGTTTCATTCACAGTTGTGTCAGAACTCTGTACTACTGCCACATTTCAGCCTTATTTAGTCATTTATTACTGCATTTTTCCATAAATAGTGTTAATGGCAAATGCCTACATAGTCTGGTGCCTCAAACTACAGCAGAATTTCAATAGTGAAGTTAGTTATTTATTTTGCTTCAGGATTTGTGCTTTGGTGCTTTTACAATGTTGATATTCCAGTTTTGCTCCTGTAGTTTTATGTTCTGCTTATCATTTACCTGCTTAAAGTTGCATTCTAGTGCATTCTTGGTCCCCCCTGTCTTTGTGTCTGCCCATCCCCCACCAAGACATTAAACTAAAATTTTTGCAGGAGTTCCAATATCGGCTTTATTTTATTGGATACCTGTCTAGCTAGCCTGTTCCTTTTTTTTCCCCAACCCTGCCACATTTATGTTGTAGTGGTGTTATAAAGTTGTCTCTCTGACCTTGACCACTTATGGTAACTCGATGTCCAAAGTTCCTCCCTCCTCTCTCTCATTGTTATCGACTGTTGCATGTATTGTTCCCCCCATTTTTCCATAGATCCATAATACTGAGTACCCACCCAGCAAACCAGTATACCTCCCATATTATAGATTCATAGATTATATTGTCTTCTTCTCATTTTCCTAGAGCTCAGCAAAGCTTGGCATCCTTTCCTGTTTTCCAGAAGTGTTTTACTTCTATCCACTACCATTCAGGCAAAACTAAGTAATTTTGATTAACTAAACCACACTTGCTTAAGTTATTTGACTGATTGCTACTGTTTCCTGCTTTTAGTTTTCCATTGCATTGTATTTTTTGTAAAAAAAAAAAAAAAAAAAAAAAAAAAAAGCGCTTCCTCTCCCCATTACTATTTAAGGCCGTCTTGAAATTGGTTTCAGCAAGGGATTTCCTGCTAGTTTTTTGGTTTGTGGTAGCATTGCTCTTGTAGGTCTCTTCTGCTGTCTCTTTTTTTTTTTTTTTTTTTTATTATTAGGACTGGGTTTGTTTATCTTGTGGCACGAGTGGTTTGCCTTGTCTATTTGAGATGGAAGTACACAAAAGGGCTCATAGTGTATAGTCTTGTTATTCTCCAGAGGGCTCCTTAGTTTTCTGTTTTTTCTGTGCTGTTATAAATTTGGCACATTTGAGTAGAGGGGCTTACCGTGCAATTGAGGTTAGCAGTGCACTGTACAGTTACAAAACCGTAGAGAGAAAATTTTCCCTATAGGACAGTCCACAAAATGGTGCCCTGTAAAGCAATAAATATAGAGCAAATACTTTGCACACAGGCAAGCTTGGAGCAGCTAGTTGGGCATCAAATTGCAGTACCTGTAGATTTGGAAGAACTCAATATTGCGTAAACTGTAAAGTTAGTAGAATTTAGTACTGATGTTCTTCATCTCACATTGCTGCAGTCCTTACACTTGGGTAGTCCGCTGTCCTCGGTCGGCCCGAATATCAAAGTATAAGGCTGACGTCGGTCAAGGCGCATTTGACTGACATCAGGACGTCAGGGTACAAATGCGCATGACCGACGTCATATCCTCAGTCTTTTTTGCCGCATGGTCCGATGCAGAAGCAGCATTGCAAGTGCCGGTTGGCGTTCTGAGATTTTTCGATTTCGAAGTTTCAGACCGAGTTCAAAGTTGGCTAAGTACCCCGTTGGGGAATATTTTAGTTTTTCTTGCCTCAGTGATTTACCGGATGTCAGAAAAAGTCAATAATTGCATTTCTTGTGGGAAACAGATACCGCATAGAGATTATCATACTTTGTATATTCCTTGCTTAGGGCCTGAGCACGACGTTGTTGGCTGTCGCTCTTGTGCTAGATTTAATAAACGCACTATAAAGAGGAGGTTGGATTGTGCAAGGTTAGTCTTTGGGAAGCGGTGCAATTACAAAATGCCGCCGGATGCTCCGACGCCCGCTTCTTCGAAGCGCAAGGACAAAGCAGTTAAGCCTAGGCTGGAAGAACCGTCTGTACCGGACGCCGGTTCTTTAGAGGTGTCGGTGGAGCCGGTGGCTCCACCGGAGGTTTCTTTGTGTTCCCAGGGTGAGACTTTAGTATTGCAAGATGTGGCCTCTCAGGAGGCAAGTCAAGCTGAGGGGGCTTCTCAGGTTACTATTCTCCCCTCCCTTCCTAGGGTGGCTAGGCCCTCTCCTTCTGTTTCTAAGGCTTCTCCCAGGGGCAGGCCAGGTTTAGCTTCAGTAGGTGTTACCCCTAGCTCTTCAGGTACTGTGCCCAAGAAGCATATGCTTAAAATGGCAGAAGATTTGATTACTTTGATTAGGGGTTCTATGCCCCCTCCTGATAAGAGGCCTAGGGTGGACCCTGAGCTGGGGAGTTTTGAGCAAGCTTCAGATGTGTCAGAGTCTTCGGCTGAAGACTTGCAGGAGTACTCTCCTTATTCTGATTCTGATGTGGATGATTCTACTCCTTCTGCTTCTCCTCCTGAGGATTTTTCTTTTTCAGAAACTCTACATTCCATGAGGGAGCATTTTAAGTGGGAAGGTCAGGACTTCTCTGATTCCAGGAAAAGGCTTAGGGAATTTTTGTTTTACCCCAGCATAGGCCTTTGGCTATACCTCCTGTTTTGGATGTAGTGGAAGATGTTTTTACAGAGGCTTCTCTTAATCCTGATTCTTTGCCTCCTGCTCCTGTCAAGCCGGATAGGTATTACAGGGTGCCTGAAGCTCATAAGTATCTTTTTAAGAGTCCTAGGGCTGACCCAGAAACTGTTAGTCAGGGGCCTAAAGGTGTTAAGGCTTCTGTTGTTAAAAATCCGGTTCCTCCAGATAAAGAGGCCAGGGCTTTGGATAGATGGGGAAAGAAAGTCTATACTTCTTCCACTCTAGCTATGAGGGCTTTGAATTGCCAGTTTCACATGTTGAAATACCAAAACTATCTACTTTCTCAATTGAAGTATAAGGTAGATGCTCTGGCGGAAGGTATTGAGTGTAAAGAGTTACAAGATTTAGTACATGTTTCTGAACGGGTGGGTAAGCATTCTTTGCAATGTGGTTTTGATGCTGTACAGGCCTCGTCTAGGGTGGCTGCCACTGGGTCAGTTCTTCGCAGGCACGCTTGGCTTAGGGATCAAAATTTGTCTGAACATGTTAAAACAAGGATTTTAGATGCTCCTTTACAATCTGACGTGTTGTTTGGTCCTCCTGTTGAGGCAGTTTTAAAGAAAATGGAAGACAAGGCTAAATCTATGCAGACTGTTAAAGATTTTTTGCAGGTTCAGCCTCCAAAGTTTAGCAGAAATTGGCCTGCTAAAGGGTGGACGTATCCTTCTTATGATTCCCAGTCTAGGGGTAGATCTAGACGTGGTAGGGGCAGAGCGCAGGGCTCTTTCAGGCCTAGAACAGGGAGTTCTCCTGCACAGTCTTCAGGTGAGGGCAGGGGTCAGTCCTTTCGTAAACAGACCCAATGACCTACCTTTTCAGCTGCCAGAGCCTTCTCGTCTGGCAGCACCTTTGGGAGGAAGGTTGGCACTTTTCAAAGAAAATTGGAGTTTAATTACCCAAGACAAATGGGTATTGGATATCATACATCAAGGTTACAGGTTTTATTTCCATACCTTGCCTCCTTTCAGGGGCATGCCAGACGTTCCTCCTCAACAAAGAATAGAGGCTCACAAGCAAATTTCTCTGTTACTTCAACTAGGGGCCATACAGCCGGTCCCTATGCCAGAAGTGGGCCTAGGATTTTATTCTCGCCTGTTCCTAGTACCAAAGAAGGGGAACACGTGGAGACCAATTTTGGATCTATCTATCCTCAACACTTATCTGGACATTCCCAAGTTCAAAATGTTGACGTTACAACAGCTTTTGCCTCTGCTGGGCAAGGATCATTGGATGGTAACTTTGGATCTCAAGGAGGCTTACCTTCATGTTCCTATCAGGCTAAGTTGCAGGAAGTATCTGCGTTTTCGAGCTGGGACTTTTCACTATCAGTTCTCTGCATTGCCCTTTGGCTTATCTACTGCGCCCAGAGTGTTCACAAAAGTTCTGGCTCCAGTGATAGCTTTCTTCAGGCTGAAAGGAATACAGATCTATCCTTATTTGGACGACTGCCTGATTCTGGCTCAAGGAAGAGAAGAGCTCCTTCGTCATTTGGAATATGTGATAGCAGTGCTAAGATGCCTAGGGTATTCTGTGAACGAAATAAAGTCCAGTCTAGTACCCTCTCAAGACATGTGCTTTCTGGGTGTGAGACTGAATACAGCATCCCAGATGGCCTTTTAACCCCGGACAAACAAAAGAGTCTATCCCTTTACTTCCATCAGCTATCTCATCAGTCCGGGCTGACTGCAAGGACAGTCCTTCAAGCCTTAGGGTTCATGGCATCTTGTATTCTGGTGCTTCCCAATGCCAAACTGCATATGAGGAAGCTACAATGGTATCTCAAACATGTATCGACACAGCACTGCCAGGATCTAGACACTGTCATTCAAATAATACCTTGCATTCAAAAGGAATTTTTGTGGTGGGCTCAGGAATGTCACCTAAACAAGGGACTCTCTGTGACCCGGCCAGAGGCTGAGTCAGATTTTAACGACAGATGCCTCAGACAAAGCTTGGGGAGCTCATCTAAATGGAAAGTGGATACAAGACAAGTGGCCTGCCAGACTACAACATCTACATATCAATCTAAAGGAGATGTTAGCAGTCCAGTTTGCATTAATAGCTTTCAAGGATTTACTTCTTCCAGGGCAGGTGTTGATTCTAACAGACAACACAACTGTCATGTGGTACATCAACAAGCAAGGGGCAACGCATTCTTATCCTCTATGCAGGCAAGCAATGATTTTGTGGGAGACTGCTCTCAGTTTACAACTCAATCTTCAGGCAAGGTTTCTGCCAGGAGCACAGAACTCCTTAGCAGATGTGTTGAGCAGACGAATTATGGATCCCCATGAGTGGAAATTGGATCCTCATGTGTTTCAGAAATTGACAGTGTCATGGGGAACTCCAGACATAGATCTGTTCGCTTCTCCACTAAACCATCAGCTGCCAAAGTTTTGCACAAAAGGTTTCATCCCACAGCTTGGAAAGTGGATGCTCTTTCTTTCAATTGGAGCAATCTTCATGTGTATGCCTTTCCACCTCTGCCTCTCCTCCCAAAGGTACTTCTAAAGGTCAGACAGGACAAGCCAAGGATGATTTTAATAGCTCCAGATTGGCCTCGACAGCACTGGTACCCATTACTGAGAAGTCTGGTACGGAAGCCTCCATGGCCTTTGCCTTCGATTCCACACCTGTTGTCACAGGAGGACAGCCATTTGCTCAATGTCAAACTTCATTCTCTTCACCTAACAGCCTGGCATATTCTGTTTTGAACCATAGAGGGCCTCAACTTCCACAACAAGTTTTGAATGTGATTTTGGAAGCTAGAAGGCCTAGTACAAGGAAAGTGTACGCAGATAAATGGAAGAGATTTTTATTTTGGAGTGCAGCAAAGATTTTGATGTTTCTGAGCCTAATTTGAGTGTGGCTCTTCAATATCTTACTGAGTTACTGGACAAAGGTTTGTCTTTCTCTTCTATTAAGGTTCATGCTGCAGCAATTTCGCTCATTATGATTGTGACCCACCATTGTTTTCTCATCCTTTGTTCAAGCAATTTCTTAGAGGGGCAAAGAATATAAGACCCCCACGAAGAGCTCCTACTCCTGCTTGGGATCTCAATTTTGTGTTGGAGAAACTCACTCTACAACCTTTTGAGCCTGCAGCTACTTCTGAGTTGAAATATTTGTCATGGAAGACTGCTTTTTGTTGGCAATTACCTCTGCAAGAAGGGTTTCTGAATTGCAGGCCCTTATGGCGGTTGAGCCTTTCTTGATTTTCCATAAGGATAGGGTATCATTACGTACTAATCCTTCCTTTATGCCTAAGGTGGTTTCTAGTGTGGCTTTAAACCAAACTATTCATTTGCCTACTTTTATGCAAATCCCCAAAATAAAGGGGAAAAGATTTTGCACACTTTAGATGTACACAGGCAGTTGCGATATTATTTGGACAGAACTAAAGGGTTCAGGCAGTCTCAGCAGTTGTTTGTTTCTTTTGCTTTGAGTTCTCAGGGCAAGCCTGTGTCAAAACAAACTATTTCTAAGTGGATTGGGTTTTGCATTGCTTTCTGTTATTCCCATCATGGCAAGGAGATTCCAGCTGGGATTAGGCCTCATTCCACTAGGGCTACTGCCACTTCAACAGCTTTTTGAGGGAGTGGCAACCAAGGATATTTTGGAGGCAGCTACTTGGAGTTCAGTGCATACTTTCTCTAGGCATTATCACCTGCCACTTTACTCTAAATCCAGGGCTGGTTTTGCCACTGCTGTTTTGCAGGGCATCTTGGCAGCTCCTGCTTCCTTGTAGTTAACCATCCTCCCTTACCTCTGCTTTGGGATTCTACCCAAGTGTAAGGACTGCAGCAATGTGAGATGAAGAACATAGTACAGTTTTGTACCTACCATAAATGTAGATGTTCGAAGATCCACATTGCTGCAGTCCAATTTACCCTCCCTCCTTCCCCTCTGTAGCTAGAGGTGGTTGTGTGGGTTGGGTTGTACATATTGTGTATTTTGTATATATTGTACATATTGTTAGTGCAAGGGTGGTGGTTTGGTTGTTTGCTGTCTTTTGGTTTTGACCTTTATTTTTAGGGTCTTCTGACATCTGGGGCAAGAAAAGACTGAGGATATGACGTCGGTCATGCGCATTTGTACCCTGACGTCCTGATGTCAGTCAAATGCGCCTTGACCGACGTCAGCCTTATACTTTGATATTCGGGCTGACCGAGGACAGCGGACTACCCAAGTGTAAGGACTGCAGCAATGTGGATCTTCGAACATCTACATTTATGGTAGGTACAAAACTGTACTTTTCTCATAATCTGCCCCAAATAAAGCATCCTTTTTGTCTGCACCAACAAAACACCCCGTAATAGCCTTCTAACCCCAATACACCACCACCTTGTAGCTTGCCAGTCAGAGGACTGAACAGCACAGATATGTAATTTCCTAACTTCTCTGTAGTCAACTTGGTGGAAATGGCCATCTTGAGGCAATGTAGCAATTGTCTCATGTTTACTGGCAACCACTTAATCCTTAAAGATGTGGGCACAGTATGAGAGAGGTTTACTTACACAGTGACACTGGAGGCTACACTCTCACATACAAGCTCAAATCAGGTTGTCAAAATCACGCACACAGCATCCACCTCATAGCACACAACACATACAAAGTCTAACATATGCTGCAGCACTTAAAAGCAGTTTTCTTAAACAGCAAAGATTGTGTGCATCACCCATTGGCAAAATTATGCCTCAGGAAACTGAAAGGTACTCAGAAAAAACACATCATCACACATTACAGTTACTGTCAATGGGGCCCCAAACTCTATGACCCTAAAGCAACATCACACATTACAGTCACTCTCAATGGGGCCCCAAACTCTATGACCCTAAAGCAAGCAAACACACTTCCCAGGACTCTTGTCATAGGGGACCCCATTGTAAGACATAATGATGCCCCCTCTAACTAGGCTGAAAAATGAGACTATAAAGAAAGGGTAGTTGCTTATCTGGAGCCAGGATCTGCCAAGTCTCACACGCACTCAGTGCATTACACCACAGGTACCAGGATGTTTCCATCATAGTCCCCATAGGTGTAAAAGACCTCGCACTGACTTCTCTAGACTATAAAGAGAGCTTATGGCACCCTCAGACTATGTCTCAGGCTGGTGTGATCCTGGCACTGAGCAGCATATTGCCATCACCGAGAATGATGCCACAATATGTGCAGAAAATGATTGATTTCAACATTTCGCTGTCTTTCTGGTGTCTTTCAAAGGGGATCCAGTATTTGTCAGACCACATTGCTTTGCCAAGGATGGTATACACCTGTTCCCTCTGGGCTTTCAAATACTGGCTAAAATTGTATCCACCCGCAAAGTGCCTTTTTTAGGCAATGCCAAATTAAACCTATCAGCACAGCAAAATCAACTCAACTGAACCTCAAGATGTTCCTGCTCAATGCCAGGAGCCTAAATTAAAAAAAAAAAAAAAAAAAAAAAAGAATGCTCCCTCCAAGCCCTCCTCACACTGGAGAATATAGACATCTGTGCAGTTACTAAGACATGGTCTAAAGCATCAGAGAGTATCCTGGCAGTGCAAGATTTCAGTGCCTTCCACACATTTAGACCAGTAGCTACACAGACAAGTACTCAAGGAAGAGGTGTCTCAATATACATCAGCAACAAGCATACCTCTAGGGTGGTCAACCAGGATGATGTGCTGCAGATCCTCTCCCTCCTTAGGCAGATCACCATAGACAAAATCCTGTACCATATTCCTAGCAAGCTATAGGCCACCCTCCATGTTCCAAGAAGCTCACACTGCATACTTGGACCTGCTGGAGACACTTACCATCCAGCCTAATATCTAGTCATGGGAGACTTTAATTACCCCTCTGTAGACAGGGAATCCTACACAGCCTCAAATCTGTAGACACAGAGATTCCTGGACTTTGTAAATACTAACACCCTTAACCAAATAGTGAACACGCTCACTAGAACCTTCAAAATACTGGTACTTGTACTAGAGAAATATGGGAAAACACTAACCCCCCCATGTCTCATCCTCCCTGGTTAGGTATGACCTTAGAGCTGTCTCTTTCAAAATCAACTCTGTAATCCCATTAAAACCAGTAACAGTTGGGGACTATTACAAGGCAAATTAATTACCTTTTATTAAGTAATGGTTTGTCAAAATTTAGTACCCCTCCAAACCACAAGAACACAGCAGCCTATGCAGAATTGCTGTCAGAAACTCCGTACAGTCATGCTAGTCGCTGCATAGAGGCTGCTGTACCTTCCAGAAGTAACCCAGGACTAGCCCCGGGGAAAAATGCCTTGGTGGAATCCCAAATTAAATAGGATGTACAACAAAAGGGCAAAATATTACAAACATCAGGAAAGGTAATTCCCATAAAACTAAATAGGTAAGTAAGATGACTAATTAGGTCAAACAAACTCAACTTTGAGGTTAAGATAGCCTCCGAGGTGAAAGATAACCATAAGGCTTTCTTCAGCTGTGTCAAAAACCTCAAGGGCAGTACACCGAAATGGATTGAGCTGGTGGTTAATGGTGCCACATTCACCAAGCCAGCAATATAGCAAACCTGTTAGCAGGTAAATTCAGTTCCAACTTTACCCACCACTCACCCCAATCATCCCACAAACATAACTCCTCCAAGTATAACTTGGGAGTATGTATTCGCCAAAGCCAAGAACAAAGCCTCAGTGGGCCCCAGTAACATCCCAGGATGCCTCCTGAACAGTCTAGAATACGAATTATCAGGACCCCTGGAGTCGCTATGTAACTATAGTCTTAAAACAGACTGTGCCACGAGAATGAAAGACTCTGATGGTCATTCCCCTTCATAAGAGAAGACTTTCAGTAGATCCTGGAAACTACAGACGCATTATTCTGCCTAGTCTGATTTGCAAAGTCACGGAAATAATTATTATGGCAGTCCTCAACAAGGACATAGGAAACTCCAGACGCTGGATCCATCAGAGTTTTCCTTTGTCAAAGGAAAGTCATGCTTATTGAACCTGGTGGACTTTGAAAAGGTCACTTAGGCAATAGGTGAGGGGAATAGCGGTGCATACTGCCTACCTTGATCTTGCTAAAGCATTTGATATAATGGATTCCTATCACGTAGTCGAACTTTTACAAGTTCTAACCACAAATGGTTGAAACCATAAGTTCGAATTTGTAAAAGTTAGAGTGTTTGAATGGAAATCTTCATAAGCGGAGGTTTCCATTCAATTCAATGTGGTGCGATCTCAGAGTTGGTATAGTTAAGTAGCGGGGGGTGTGGAGGGTGCAGGGGGGCTTGCCCCCTACTTGCAACATTTATTTTGCTGTCCGTTTTTAAGTTCTGCAACTTCGAACATAATGGTTCAACCATTAGGTGTTTGGAGTTATGGAGCTTAGACTATATGATATAGACCAGATATAACACCCCACTCGGGTATTGTCAACAAACTTATGGATCTTTGCATAAATCCCTTTATAACATGCTGGATAGCTAGCTGGCTCACTAATAGGACCTAAAAGGTTAGGATTGGTGAGACCACCCCCACAAAGAGGCCAGTAACCAGTGGAGTCCCACACGGTTTTGTGCTGGGCCCACTCCTCTTTGACACTGTCTTTGACAACTGAGGAGAGGCCAAAGGCCTCTGCCTGACCAAGTTCACAGCTGGTTGTAGACTGGGAGTAGTTATTGAATCCCCCAAGATAAGAACACCTTTCATGAAGGTCTAACACAGACAAATGCTTGGTGCTAAAGCCTCAAGAAATGTATTATAGTACCTTTTGGGAAGTTGGCCACCCTGGGTAACTGTGTCATCAATAGAATACCCTTAAAAGTTGATTCAGTAGTCAGGGATCTGGGAACTCTTGCAGATGGTAACATAGCCTTCAACCAACATGTGTCCAAGGTAGTAAGAAAATCCTTCTATGTTGCTCAACTTATAAGTAAGGACATGGCATCTACATTGAGAGGTTATCATACAACTGTACTCGGTCCTCATCAGACCCATCATAGATGCTGTAAGGAGCATTATACTCTATCTGACCAGACGTGCAACAACTGGAACATCCACAAAGATTCTTTACAAAAAGAATACAGGGAGAGTAAATACAATATCCTAAGCTGATCACTTCAAAGCCCTGTCTGTTTACAAGGGTATCCTACAGACTTGAGAGATTCTTTGTCTGGCATGCAAGGTATCCCTGGACCCTGTTTTGGTGAACCCTTTTCACATTCACAAAACAAAGAGCTTCAGAACTACTAGATTAAAGGACCTACATTTTGTTTGAGACATAAATATGACATGGAGAAATATGTTTCTCAATGAATTCCCGTTCTCTGTAACGCACTCTCCATCCGTGTGAAGCAAAGTTCCTCCCTAACCCTATTTAAGAGCAACATGGACCAATGGATGGGAAATCAGAAAGTCAACCCTGGTCTGGCACCCATGTCTGTGAAGGACAGAGGCAGCCAGTAAATCATCCCATATATAAATCAAATATGTGGGTCACGTGAATTACAAGGGTGGCACAGTTGTGCAGCAGATAGCATTGTCGCCTCACAGCAAGAGGTTCTTTGGTTTGATTCTCTGCAGGTGTGTCTTCTACGTGGAGTCTGCATGCCCTCCCTTTGTTCTCATGGGTTTCCTCCAGGTGCTCCAGTTTCCTCCCTCATTTAAAGGACATGCAGTATGTTGGATTTGACAATCTAAATTGGCCATAAGTATGAGTGTGAGGTATGGGAAAACAGCTGCAGCCTGTGTGTACCTTCGCTCTAGATGATTGTCACTGTTGAAGTGACCGCCCAACCTCATGTGTAAAAAAAAAAAAAAAAAAATGGGAAAGGGAGTGTGGATGGATGCATTTGGGTTGCATGGCTACAGGATCCTGTGGTCATTAGTCTAATATACACCTATGAACCTATTGTTGTCCTTTCTTTCTATTATCCAATCCTGTCCACTCTGTATAAGAATCATTTGCTTCCACCCTATAGTAAACTTTTCATACTGAAACAGATGGGCCAATGTCAGTTCTGTCTTGTAACATACCTGGATCTAGTCAAGGCCTTTGACTATACCTCCTATGCTGAATATATAATTTGAGGCAATATTTAGATCAGTGGTTTAAATTAAAGAGTTACACATAGAAACAAAGTATATAATTTGAGGCAATATTTATATCAGTGGTTTAAATTAAACAGTTATACATAGAAACAAAGTATATAATTTGAGGCAATATTTAGATCAGTGGTTTAAATTAAACAGTTACACATAGAAACAAAGTATATAATTTGAGGCAATATTTAGATCAGTGGTTTAAATTAAAGAGTTACACATAGAAACAAAGTATATAATTTGAGGCAATATTTAGATCAGTGGTTTAAATTAAACAGTTACACATAGAAACAAAGTATATAATTTGAGGCAATATTTAGATCAGTGGTTTAAATTAAACAGTTATACATAGAAACAAAGTATATAATTTGAGGCAATATTTAGATGAAACAGTAGAAAACTATGAGTGTAACTTAATGAGTAAGGCATAGATGTATGAGAGTAAAACGGTATGTGGGTGTAAGGAAATAAATGAAGGAGAAACAAAAGAGGGGGTACGGGAGGAAGGATCAAAGTTAAAGGACAGTGAGAAGATAGGAGAGAAAGAAGATTAGTAAAGGAGGGGGAAAGTGGAAATGAGGAGGGAAATGTGGGGAAAGGGCGTGAGGAGGTAAGTGAGTACCAATAGCGGGTAGGAGTTTGTCTGTAGTACCTGAGTGGGGTGTTGTGTCAAATGCCTTTGCCAGGTCAATGTATGCCATATGTACCATTTTTCCCTCATCCTCTTACCTTCTCAAAGAAATTCACCAAGTTTAGTAGGCATGACCTACCCTTGACAAAAATAAACTGGGACGGGTCCAGTGTTTGAAGATTTCCTATCTCTTTGTTTATCAGGTCCAGAATAATATTTCCATGGCATTGCATATAAGACTAATCAAACTTATAGGTGTGTAGTTCAATGGGTCTGTTTGTTCACCTTTGTGTGGAGGGATAACCGTAGCAGTCTGATATTTCGTAGGGATATAGCCTGTCTGGAGGCCATAGCTGAATAGAGATTTTCATATCTCTCAACTGTCCAGACTTTTGCAGAATGTCCAGATTATTATCTCATATTTTTGATCTTTTCCTCATAAAATTTTGGTTTTCTGGAAAATCATTGGCATGTCATTGCAGATTGAAGTCAGGAAATAATGACAAACATTTGAGTTTCAAACTTCATGCTGTTCAGAAAATTCGTGCTAATGTAAAACCTGTCATTCTATCAACTTTCGAAGTTTGTAAGAGCAATATTTCAAAAATGTCTTTATTTTTGGGCCTTTGTTCCCCGTTATTTATGGCTTTGCCCAGATTTCTTGCTCTAAGGGGTTGAGAGGTATGATTCTAGTGGGCCTGACAGGTCATGTTTCAAGCTATTTAGTAGGCATCCTGAGACATTATCAAGATCCACTGATGCAGTGTTTTTAGCTCTGGAGAGTGCAGTGAAGACCTTTTCTTTAGAGACATAGAAATGATAGAGGGTATTTTCTGGGGGGGGGACTGGGGGTGATAGTAGGTGAAATTGGAGCTAAATTTATTGGCCAGCAAATTAGCTATGGCCCTCGGCTTGGTATAGGAAGTTCCCTTTCCTTTTAGTTGTCCTTATCCAAACCCCGACTAATAACCCCCCCTTCTGCCCTTGTCTCTTTTCCCAGATTTAGATAGAGTATCCCCTCTATCACTATAAAACTGAACTGAAGATTACTCCCTGCTTGTTAACCCTCCCAGGATTTAGTTATCATTCAGTCTGTTATTACTATTATTATTATTATTATTATTATTATTATTGTTATTATTATTACTGTTATTACTATTATTATTATTACTATTATTATTATCATTGTTATCATTATTATTGTTATTATTATTACTGTTATTATTATTGTTATCATTGTTATTGTTATTGCTATTGTTATTGTTATTATTATTATTATTATTATTATTGTTATTATTATTGTTATTATTGTTGTTATTATTGTTATTATTGTTATCTAGTTACTGTTTAGAACATTTGTAGCTCTGTGTTTTACTTATTTCTCAATGTTTGTAATTAGAGCTTCTACTCAGTTGTACCTAATTTGCTCCTGTATTTCTCCATGTCATGAGCACCTCTACTGTATACCTACTGTGATTGGTATTATTTACCATCTACCATGTCATTCTCTGGTGCTTTTCTCCCCTTCCCTCTGCTGAGAAAGGGCCTGTGTCCGGTCGGAATTTCCTGGTAAACAAATGTAAATAAATAAATAGTTCTGCACACTGTTGGGTGTACCCTTTAAGGCTGTGTACATGATTGAAAAAATGCCTTATGGGTATTTTTGCCCCGAAGTTGTCTTTGGTGGACTTGATTAGTTCTGAGTTGCTTGCTGAGTCGGATGAGGGAGTTTTTGCCTTTTGGGCATAGCCCTTCCTATTTTTGGACAGGATTTTCTTTCTTTTGTTGTGCAACCTATTTATACTGGGGTCCACCAAGGGGGGATTGTTTTTGGGGTTTGTCCTAAGTATATTTTGGTTTGGAACTGCTGTTTCTATGCAGTTATTTACATGCTTGTACAGCGTTAACGTGAACACTTTTGCATAGGCCACTGTGTTCTCTGAATTTGGGAGGCTTGGAATTTAAATATGCCTTCACTTAACAGGAAGTAGTTATCCTTGAAAAAGTTCTTAAAGGTTCAGGGGTTTGCTTGGAGTTCAGCCTTTATATTTATTTGAAGGATTGCCGCTTTGTTATCTGATGTGACCATTGAGGACGCTACACAAGTGGGGGTGAGGGGTGCAAAGTTCCGTCATATTTGTGAGTACCATGTCCAGAATATTTGCTCCCCTAGCAGGTGCGCAGACTAGGTGTTCCAACATGTTTGCATTGACAAAATCCAGGAATCTTTGAACCTGCATGTTAGTTTTTGTGTATGTGTCCCAGTTTATGGTGGGCTAGTTGAAATCCGCCATGAATATGGCACTGGGCTGAATTGTGAACGAATCCAATAGATTCATATATGTGGTATGGTTATCCTGGATTGTAGACTGGGACCTATAGCTAGCAAGGCTATAGGTCAGTTGGACATGGAATAGTTGAAATGCATGATTGTTTGACCAGTCTTGAGGTGTGCTTACTTTTTTATGTAGTGTGGCATTGCAGTGACCTTTGCTTAGTATGGACATGTGATGTCAGCTGCTTCATCCCAACTTCTCCTGCCTGCTTCCTGCAGTTCCTAAGTTCCTAATCAATCCTGGGTCATCAGGGTCACTGTCAGGATCCCTGTATACCGTGTTGCTGGTCACTAAATTGAACATTTTTCTAGCATCCTGTTTGAATTAAAATGAATATTATGTGGCCTGACGTAAAATGTCATGAAACCACAGATGTTCTTCATCTCACATTGCTGCAGTCCTTACACTTGGGTAGTCCGCTGTCCTCGGTCGGCCCGAATATCAAAGTATAAGGCTGACGTCGGTCAAGGCGCATTAGACTGACATCAGGACGTCAGGGTACAAATGCGCATGACCGATGTCATATCCTCAGTCTTTTTTGCCGCATGGTCCGATGCAGAAGCAGCGTTGCAAGTGCCGTTCGGCGTTCTGAAATTTTTCGAATTCGGAGTTTCAGACCGAGTCAAAGTTGGCTAAGTACCCCGTTGGGGAATATTTTAGTTTTTTCTTGCCTCAGTGGTTTACCGGATGTCAGAAAAAGTGAATAACTGTATTTCTTGTGGGAAACAGATACCGCATAGAGATTATCATACTTTGTGTATTCCTTGTTTAGGGCCTGAGCACGACGTTGTTGGGTGTCGCTTTTGTGCTAGATTCAATAAGCGCACTATTAAGAGAAGGTTAGATTGTGCCAGATTAGTCTTCGGGAAGCGGTGCAATTATAATATGCCGTCGGATGCTCCGACGTCCGCTTCTTCGAAGAAGCGCAAGGACAAAGCAGCTAAGCCTAGGCTAGAAGAGCCGTCCGTACCGGACGCTGGTTCTTTAGAGGTGTCGGTGGAGCCGGGGGTTCCGCCGGAGGTTTCTCTGGAGTCCCAGGGGGAGACTTTGTTATTGCAGGATGTGGCCTCTCAGGAGGCAGGTCAGGCTGAAGGGGCTTCTCAGGTTACTGTACTCCCCTCCCTTCCTAGGGTGGTTAGGCCCTCTCCTTCTGTTTCCAAGGCTTCTCCCAGAAGCAGGCCAGGTTTAGCTTCAGTTGGTGTCACCCCTAGTTCTTCAGGATCTGTGCCCAAGAAGCATATGCTTAAAATGGCAGAAGATTTGATTACTTTGATTAGAGGTTCTTTGCCCCCTCCTGATAAGAGACCTAGGGTGGAACCTGAGTTGGGGAGTTTTGAGCAGACTTCGGATGTTTCAGAGTCTTGACTGAAGACTTGCAGGAGTATTCTCCTTATTCTGATTCTGATGTGGATGATTCTACTCCTTCTGCTTCTCCTCCTGAGGATTTTTCTTTTCAGAGACTCTTCATTCCATGAGGGAGCATTTTAAGTGGGAAGGTCAGGATTTCTCTGATTCCAGGAAAAGGCTTAGGGAATTTTTGTTTTTACCCCAGCATAGGCCTTTGGCTATACCTCCTGTTCTGGATGTTGTGGAAGATGTGTTTGCAGAGGCTTCTCTTAATCCTGATTCTTTGCCTCCTGCTCCTGTTAAACCGGATAGGTATTACAGGGTGCCTGAAGCTCATAAGTATCTTTTAAGAGTCCTAGGGCGGACCCAGAAACTGTTAGTCAGGGGCCTAAGGGTGTTAAGGCTTCTGTTGTTAAAATCCGGTTCCTCCAGATAAAGAGGCCAGGGCTTTGGATAGATGGGGAAAGAAAGTCTATACTTCTTCCACTCTAGCTATGAGGGCTTTGAATTGCCAGTTTCACATGTTGAAATACCAAAACTATCTACTTTCTCAATTGAAGTCTAAGGTAGATGCTCTGGCGGAAGGTATTGAGTGTAAAGAGTTACAAGATTTAGTACATGTTTCTGAGCGGGTGGGTAAGCATTCTTTGCAATGTGGTTTTGATGCTGTACAGGCCTCGTCTAGGGTGGCTGCCACTGGGTCAGTTCTTCGCAGGCACGCCTGGCTGAGGGATCAGAATTTATCTGACCATGTTAAGACAAGGATTTTAGATGCTCCTTTACAATCTGATGTGTTGTTTGGTTCACCTGTTGAGGCAGTCTTAAAGAAAATGGAAGACAAGGCTAAGTCTATGCAGACTGTTAAAGATTTTTTGCAGGTTCAGCCTCTGAAGTTTAGTAGAAATTGGCCTACCAAGGGGTGGGCGTATCCTTCTTATGATTCCCAGTCTAGGGGTAGATCTAGGCGTGGTAGGGGCAGAGCTCAGGGCTCTTTCAGGCCTAGAACAGGAGTTCACCTGCACAGTCTTCGGTGAGGGCAGGGGTCAGTCCTTTGTAAACAGACCCAATGACCTACCTTTTCAGCTGCCAGAGCCTTCTCGTCTGGCAGCACCTTTGGGAGGAAGGTTGGCACTTTTCAAGGAAAATTGGAGTTTAATTACCCAAGACAGATGGGTATTGGATATCATACACCAAGGTTACAGGTTTTATTTCCATACCTTGCCTCCTTTCAAAGGCATGCCAGACGTTCCTCCTCAGCAAAGAATAGAGGCTCACAAACAAATTTCTCTGTTACTTCAAATAGGAGCCATACAGCCGGTGCCTATGCCAGAAGTGGGCCTAGGATTTTATTCTCGCCTGTTCCTAGTACCAAAGAAGGGGAACACGTGGAGACCAATTTTGGATTTATCTATCCTCAACACTTATCTGGACATTCCCAAGTTCAAAATGTTGACGTTACAACAGCTTTTACCTCTGCTGGGCAAAGATCATTGGATGGTAACTTTGGATCTCAAGGAGGCTTACCTTCATGTTCCTATCAGACTGAGTTGCAGGAAGTATCTGCGTTTTCGGGCTGGGACTTCTCATTATCAGTTCTCTGCATTGCCCTTTGGCTTATCTACTGCCCAGAGTGTTCACGAAAGTTCTGGCTCCAGTGATAGCTTTCTTCAGGCTAAAAGGAATACAGATCTATCCTTATTTGGACGATTGCCTGATTCTGGCTCAAGGAAGGGACGAGCTTCTTCATCATTTGGAATATGTGATAGCAGTGCTAAGATGCCTGGGGTATTCTGTGAACGAAATAAAGTCCAGTCTAGTACCCTCTCGGGACATGTGCTTTCTGGGTGTAAGACTGAATACAGCATCCCAGATGGCCTTTTTGACCCCGGACAAACAAAAGAATCTTTTCCTTTACTTTCATCAATTGTCTCATCAGTCCAGGCTGACTGCAAGGACAGTCCTTCAAGCCTTGGGGTTCATGGCATCTTGTATTCTGGTGCTTCCCAATGCCAAACTGCATATGAGGAAGCTACAATGGTATCTCAAAAACGTATGGACACAGCACTGCCAGGATCTGGACACTGTCATTCAAATAATACCTTGCATTCAAAAGGAATTTTTGTGGTGGGCTCAGGAATGTCACCTAAACAAGGGACTTTCTGTGACCCGGCCAGAGGCGAGTCAGATTCTAACGACAGATGCCTCAGACAAAGCTTGGGAGCTCATCTAAATGGAAAGTGGATACAAGACAAGTGGCCTGCCAGACTACAACATCTACATATCAACTTGAAGGAGATGTTAGCAGTCCAGTTTGCATTAATAGCTTTCAAGGATTTACTTCTTCCAGGGCAGGTGTTGATTCTAACAGACAACACAACTGTCATGTGGTACATCAACAAGCAAGGGGAACACATTCTTATCCTCTATGCAGGCAAGCAATGATTTTGTGGGAGACTGCTCTCAGTTTACAGCTAAATCTTCAGGCAAGGTTTCTGCCGGGAGCACAGAACTCCTTAGCAGATGTGTTGAGCAGACAATTATGGATCCCCACGAGTGGAAATTGGATCCTCATGTATTTCGAAATTGACAGTGTCATGGGGAACTCCAGACATAGATCTGTTCGCTTCTCCACTAAACCATCAGCTGCCAAAGTTTTGCACGAAAAGGTTTCATCCCACAGCTTGGAAAGTGGATGCTCTTTCTTTCAATTGGAGCAATCTTCATGTGTATGCCTTTCCACCTCTGCCTCTCCTCCCAAAGGTACTTCTAAAGGTCAGACAGGACAAGCCAAAGATGATTTTAATAGCTCCAGATTGGCCTCGACAGCACTGGTACCCATTACTGAGAAGTCTGTGCGGAGCCTCCATGGCCTTTGCCTTGATTCCTCACCTGTTGTCTCAGGAGGACAGTCATTTGCTCAATGTCAAGCTTCACTCTCTTCACCTAACAGTCTGGCATATTCTGTTTTGAACCATAGAGGGTCTCATCTTCCACAGCAAGTTTTGAATGTTATTTTGGAAGCTAGAAGGCCTAGTACAAGGAAAGTGTACGCAGATAAATGGAAGAGATTTTTATTTTGGAGTGCAGCAAAGGATTTTGATGTTTCTGAGCCTAATTTAAGTGTGGCTCTTCAATATCTTACTGAGTTACTGGACAAAGGTTTGTCCTTCTCTTCTATTAAGGTTCATGCTGCAGCAATTTCGGCTCACTATGATTGTGACCCACCATTGTTTTCTCATCCTTTGTTCAAGCAATTTCTTAGAGGGGCAAAGAATATTAGACCCCCACGTAGAGCTCCTACTCCTGCTTGGGATCTCAATTTTGTGTTGGAGAAACTCACTCTACAACCTTTTGAGCCTGCAGCTACTACCGAGTTGAAATATTTATCATGGAAGACTGCTTTTTGTTGGCCATTAAATCTGCAAGAAGGGTTTCTGAATTGCAGGCCCTTATGGCGGTTGAGCCTTTCTTAATTTTCCATAAGGATAGGGTACCTTTGCGTACTAATCCTTCCTTTATGCCTAAAGTGGTTTCTAGTGTGGCTTTAAACCAAACTATTCATTTGCCTACTTTTTATGCAAATCCCCAAAATAAAGGGAAAAGATTTTGCACACTTTAGATGTACACAGGCAGTTGCGATATTATTTGAGCAGAACTAAAGGGTTCAGGCAGTCTCAGCAGTTATTTGTTTCTTTTGCTTTGAGTTCTCAGGGCAAGCCTGTGTCAAAACAAACTATTTCTAAGTGGATTGGGTTTTGCATTGCTTTCTGTTATTCCCATCATGGCAAGGAGACTCCAGCTGGGATTAGGCCTCATTCCACTAGGGCTACTGCCACTTCGACAGCTTTTTTAAGGGGGGTGGCAACTAAAGATATTTTGGAGGCAGCTACTTGGAGTTCAGTGCATACTTTCTCTAAGCATTATCACCTTCCACTTTACTCTAAATCTAGGGCTGGTTTTGCCACTGCTATTTTACAGGGCATTTTGGCAGCTCCTGCTTCTGTATAGTTTTGCCATCCTCCCTTACCTCTGCTTTGGGATTCTACCCAAGTGTAAGGACTGCAGCAATGTGAGATGAAGAACATAGTACAGTTTTGTACCTACCATAAATGTAGATGTTTGAAGATCCACATTGCTGCAGTCCAATTTACCCTCCCTCCTTCCCCTCTGTAGTTAGAGGTGGTTGTGTGGGTTGGGTTGTAAATATTGTGTATATTGTATATATTGTACATATTATTAGTGCAAGGGTGGTTGGTTGGTTGTTTGCTGTCTTTTGGTTTTGACCTTTCTTTTTAGGGTCTTCTGACATCTGGGGCAAGAAAAGACTGAGGATATGACGTCGGTTATGCGCATTTGTACCCTGATGTCCTGATGTCAGTCTAATGCGCCTTGACCGACGTCAGCCTTATACTTTGATATTCGGGCCGACCAAGGACAGCGGACTACCCAAGTGTAAGGACTGCAGCAATGTGGATCTTCGAACATCTACATTTATGGTAGGTACAAAACTGTACTTTTCATTTTATATATTTTCTAATGCTTAAGTGTGCAGCTTTTCATATAAATCTGCAGTCCTTGTGTGCAGCCTTCACTAACCTGTTCAGAACATTTCAGAAGTGCAGAGGAACATCAGAGTTATGATAAGACAAAGAGATGATGATTGCACAACCTGTAGGTGTTCTTGTGCACAGTCATTTCTGCACTCCCTAAACAGGTTAGTTTTGATATGAGCACCCAGGAATAAACAGCAAAAAAGAAGCTGTATGTTGGGCTGTGATCTAAATTATTGATAGTGGGATCATAATTATGTGTTCAGAACTTCAGGTTCTGAGCCTGTTTGTAACATTTTCTGCTAAATGGACTAGTAAATTGTCTTTTCATATCAGCATGATAGGTTCTTTTCCATTAAACCCCTACCACTTTGCGGTGCTGTGTTTTGTCGATATTTACAAGATTTATGTTTGAGACTGTAAATGGGTTTTTGCAGCTGTTTTTATGTCACTTGGTGAGTTGTAACTAATTCATTCCTTATATATGTGATAGTCAGCAATTACAGTCAAAGCACATTGATGATGTTTCAGGAAGTTATGAGATGGAGAATTAACACGCTTGTTTTCAGATGCTATAGCTGGATAGCGAACTATGCACATAAACACTAGGTGAGAACAGAGAAAACAGGGCCCCGCAGTACTGTGTTTGCGTACTGCATAGAAAGTTACCGCATTAGTGCCCTTCAACAGCTTGTTGCTGTAACAAGCTAAACCTCATCAGAAACAGTATTTATAAAACACCATTTAAGAAAAACTTTTAATTAGGTGTATCATAGCTGTCAACAAATCAAGGACAAATTTAGAAGTAATCAGATTCAAAATTTAGCTCTGTTCCTCAATCTCTTTTGGAGAAAATGTAGTTGCAATGGCGATAATTAAAGTTATAGACTTCGTTTACTTCATAAAATGTATATTAGTTCACATCCTTTTCTTCCGTCAATGTGTGTGTGTGTGTGTGTGTGTGTGTGTGTGTGTGTGTGTGTGTGTGTGTGTGTGTGTATGTGAGTGATATGTGAAACACAGCACCGCGAAGTGGTAGGGGTTTAACGGAAATGTACCACATGATAAAATGTTTAACTTACCAGAATGCAAGGGACAGTGACTTTTAGAAGAAAATTGTACCTGGTATTGAAACAAACCGGCATCAGATACATTGTGTTCAATTAAGTTTTGTTTAATAGCATGGCATGTTTACTAGGGCACTGTTAGAAATATTTTAAACGGAACATTGTGTTCTGATACTGAATAATGATTACTGAATTTAAAATGATAATTTTCAGATAACACCAGTTTGTGTGTGCATGCAATTTTTGTTCGAGAAATTTTAGAACTGTATAAAACAAGCAGAGAGGTAAGTTGATATTTTCATTGTTTTAGATAGAGGCGCCATGATTTACGTTTTAGATACAGGCGCCATGATTTAAGTTTTAGATACAGATGCCATGATTTACGTTTTAGATACAAGCGCCATGATTTACATTTTAGATACAGGCGCCATGATTTACGTTTTAGATACAGACGCCATGATTTACGTTTTAGATACAGGTGCCATGATTTACGTTTTAGATACAGGCGCCATGATTTACGTTTTAGATACAGGCGCCATGATTTATGTTTTAGATACAGGCGCCATGATTTACGGGTAGAGTAGAAAAACAAGAATAAAGCAGGACATATGTTTTTATGTAGTTTTTGTAGACATAAGCAAATGCTTTAGAATATATTATAAATGACCTTTCGTTTCACCATGAGTTGGAAAATGTATTCAGTTTATAATGTGCTTAATGTTGAGAGGTATAGAAAAATATACCCTATGGTGTTGAGCATTTTATTTACTTATTTATTTGTTTGTTTATGTATGCATGTAGGAATGTATTTATTATAAATAAATATACTCTACGTTGACAGGTATAGAGATGCAGCTACTTCTGAAGCTCAAAGTTTCAAGACTTTGAACTTCAAATGGCCGAGACCAGAAAATCGAAGTTTGGAAACTTCGAAAAACAAAATAGAAGAAAAAACCCAACAAAAAATGTATTACTTTTGCACCCCCCACACCCCCTGCTAAATAAATAGGTTCCAAAGACATGCATCTGGAGCGTTGCTCCCCGGGCCTCTGCTGAAAACAGGCTCTGTGGAACCTAGTCAGACATTCCCGGTCAACAAATGTTAAATAAATAAATAAATAAATATACCAACTCTGAGATCGCACTACAGTGAGGAAAACTGTAAATTTCACGTTCCGTGCTGTACAGCGATCTCCATTTAAAAAGTTCAAAGTTTCAAAACTTCAGTCTTCTAGTCTCGGCCGTTTGAAGTTCAGTCTTTTGAGACTTCGAGCTTTAGAAAGGGATCGGTAGAGACATATAGCACTGTGGTGGTGAGCATGCCAAATAAAATGAAGGTTTGTTATGATATACCTTTACTATGCTGTAGTATCTCGCATTAACTGTAGTCAGAAAAAGAAAAAAAACAAACAAGTCCCGAAGTGAAGTGAAGTGAGCTCCTTAAATGTATAAACGTGTCTTGTAGGAAAGGCTCGAAAGCAGGAAACGGATTGCTTTACTTATCCAAATGACTGCACTGGAAACTTTAATGCACTTCAACACTTGAACTTCTCCAAAGATATTTTTATGCTGAGGGGTAGTGCACGTTTATTTTAAATTTATGATTTACATGGAGACAAGCTCAGTCATTGTGAACATTTGATCTGTACTGTTGAGATGGTCCTGCAAATGTAGTAATGATGGATACAGCTATAGCCTAATGATAGTTTGATAATGTGAGTACGCTTATATTCAGCTAGAGATTTTGTGCTTGTTGATCGGTCAAGACAAGTACAAAGAATGGTTTCTATTCCATATGGAGCACTGCAGTTTCAGTAGCTCAAGAGGCAAGTCCACTTGCCTTTGGTACCAAGAGCTATGTGTTTCATTCCCACGGCAGGTACTTGGATTTACTTTCCAGTGTTGACACTACAGTGCAGCATAAGAGGGGTGCTGTACTCCTGAGTGTGCTGTTCTGAAGATGAGACATTAAATTGAGGCCTCATCTGCCTGAGCTGGTGGTAGCTCAGGTGGATGTAAAAGGTCCCATGGCACTTTTTGAAAAGAGTACGGACATTCCCAGATGCCCTGACCAAATTTCTCCCAGTAGTATAAATACCACCCTAGATTTCCTTGAAAAGACACCATTGACGTAGTGGGACTAACCCAGTCAACTAAGTGTAAAAAAAAAATAAATAAATAAATAAAAGTATGCCAGAGGACTATCCACACTATGCATTTAAATAAATAAAAGTATGCCAGAGGACTATCCACACTATGCATTTAAATAAATAAAAGTATGCCAGAGGACTATCCACACTATGCATTTAAATAAATAAAAGTATGCCAGAGGACTATCCACACTATGCATTTAAATAAATAAAAGTATGCCAGAGGACTATCCACACTATGCATTTAAATAAATAAATAAAAGTATGCCAGAGGACTATCCACACTATGCATTTAAATAAATAAAAGTATGCCAGAGGACTATCCACACTATGCATTTAAATAAATAAAAGTATGCCAGAGGACTATCCACACTATGCATTTAAATAAATAAAAGTATGCCAGAGGACTATCCACACTATGCATTTAAATAAATAAAAGTATGCCAGAGGACTATCCACACTATGCATTTAAATAAATAAAAGTATGCCAGAGGACTATCCACACTATGCATTTAAATAAATAAAAGTATGCCAGAAGACTACCCACACTATGCATTTAAATAAATAAAAGTATGCCAGAGGACTGTCCACACTATGCATTTAAATAAATAAAAGTATGCCAGAGGACTGTCCACACTATGCATTTAAATAAATAAAAGCATGCCAGAGGACTGTCCACACGATGCATTTAAATAAATAAAAGTATGCCAGAGGACTGTCCACACGATGCATTTAAATAAATAAAAGTATGCCAGAGGACTGTCCACACGATGCATTTAAATAAATAAAAGTATGCCAGAGGACTGTCCACACGATGCATTTAAATAAATAAAAGTATGCCAGAGGATTGTCCACACGATGCATTTAAATAAATAAAAGTATGCCAGAGGACTGTCCACACGATGCATTTAAATAAATAAAAGTATGCCAGAGGACTGTCCACACGATGCATTTAAATAAATAAAAGTATGCCAGAGGACTGTCCACACGATGCATTTAAATAAATAAAAGTATGCCAGAGGACTGTCCACACGATGCATTTAAATAAATAAAAGTATGCCAGAGGACTGTCCACACGATGCATTTAAATAAATAAAAGTATGCCAGAGGACTGTCCACACGATGCATTTAAATAAATAAAAGTATGCCAGAGGACTGTCCACACGATGCATTTAAATAAATAAAAGTATGCCAGAGGACTGTCCACACGATGCATTTAAATAAATAAAAGTATGCCAGAGGACTGTCCACACGATGCATTTAAATAAATAAAAGTATGCCAGAGGACTGTCCACACGATGCATTTAAATAAATAAAAGTATGCCAGAGGACTGTCCACACGATGCATTTAAATAAATAAAAGTATGCCAGAGGACTGTCCACACGATGCATTTAAATAAATAAAAGTATGCCAGAGGACTGTCCACACGATGCATTTAAATAAATAAAAGTATGCCAGAGGACTGTCCACACGATGCATTTAAATAAATAAAAGTATGCCAGAGGACTGTCCACACGATGCATTTAAATAAATAAAAGTATGCCAGAGGACTGTCCACACGATGCATTTAAATAAATAAAAGTATGCCAGAGGACTGTCCACACGATGCATTTAAATAAATAAAAGTATGCCAGAGGACTGTCCACACGATGCATTTAAATAAATAAAAGTATGCCAGAGGACTGTCCACACGATGCATTTAAATAAATAAAAGTATGCCAGAGGACTGTCCACACGATGCATTTAAATAAATAAAAGTATGCCAGAGGACTGTCCACACGATGCATTTAAATAAATAAAAGTATGCCAGAGGACTGTCCACACGATGCATTTAAATAAATAAAAGTATGCCAGAGGACTGTCCACACTATGCATTTAAATAAATAAAAGTATGCCAGAGGATCATCCACACGATGCATTTAAATAAATAAAAGTATGCCAGAGGACTGTCCACACTATGCATTTAAATAAATAAAAGTATGCCAGAGGATCATCCACACGATGCATTTAAATAAATAAAAGTATGCCAGAGGACTGTCCACACGATGCATTTAAAAGGGCAAAATCAAGCTTAGTTAATCATTTAATCTAAAACCGTTTTTAGCTTTATCTAAATTTTGAAAGAAAGCGACCACTAAAATACCCAATTTAGCTTTCTTTACAAATAATTTTATTTATCAAAGAATCTTGCAGACCGTCACCCGGTGAGAAGAGGAGCAACGCACTGCACATTGAGGTTGGCTTAAAACAATGAAAGTGGATGAGAACAGGATTAGCAGTAGAGAGTTGGCAGTGGAAGCCTAACGTATTGCCTCATCAATCAGCATGTCAGCTTTACTGCTGTCTGCTAACGCACACGCACTCACTGCTGGTCTGTTCTGAGTGCATAAATAGCAATAACATTTGTTTGCTAATTGACATACAGCTGTTTTTAGGTACAACTTTTAAATTGTTTACTGATGCCTTTTTCTGTGTGCAACTCGTACAGATCTAACTGTTCAGTGATATCTAACACTTCTGTGCTGCATTTAAGTTTGTTGAATTTATTACTGTTTTTCAGGCTGCACTTGTTAAAGAAACTCCATTTGTTTGTTACTGTACTGCTGTTAGGTTGTTTTAACAATATTCTGATATTTCCTAACCTCCTCTCTCTGATGCTGCAAAAGCTGTTCTGAGTGAGTCTGCCAAATATTTCTAAGTTTTGTAAGGTTTAGTGCATTGTGAACATTTCTCAGGGTTAGTAGGCATATTTCCAAGAATTCCTTATAATGCAGGAATTCTGACTTCTGTTGTAAAGCATTTGTTACTGCACTTGAGCTCAAAGCCAGCTTGTTTTACATTAGAAGGGTTCTTTTGCGCTCTGGTGGGAGCAGAGAGCTAAATTCAACCCATCCAAAGTGGGAACTAATGGTCGATAGCTTATTGTGTTTTTGTCTGACTGGCCTGTGGGTTTAACTTTATAAAAGTCTTTCATCCTGCTTGTATAAAAGCCTCTCATTTGCACATTGCGTAAACATGGTTCCCCATGTTTGCATATAACCACCCTCTGTAGTTTAAAATCCTCTATAGGAAATGCTGTCCATAGTCTCTCACTGTTCACAGCTACTCGAAGAGCTGTCAGTTTGTGCAGAGGGCAGTACCGCTGCAGGGCATCTAACAGTATACTACTAAACCCTCTCACTTTGACATTTAAGTGACTCTTCCTTACTCCTTTCCATCTAGAAATTGTGTTTCCTTGCCTTGTGTAGCACAGGCTATATACAGGCCTGCTGAATCTAGACTGTGGTATCACTGTGGTCTTAGACCAGTCATCTTACATTAAGAGGGCCTCGCTGCACCCTTGTGGCAGAAGTGTGTAGCTCAGGACCCATCTGAGTTTGGGACTGTTGTAGAAAGGCTCAGTATAGGGCTTTACCATTGGTAGTTGTGTTAAAACTGTTTAAATTTGCCTGTATATAAGCCTCGCTCTTGTGCAGGTTTGTGCTCAGTTTACAGGAGCTGCTCAACATTTGGCAACTATGGTCAGAGGTCTGGAGTGCATCTGCACTGAAATCCAAGGCATCCACTGAAAAAAAATGAAAAATAACTATATTTAAAGCCAGCACTGCACTTTAGCTGTATTTAATTGAATTGTTGCTTCATTTCTGCTGTTTGTGACCAAGCCCAGCTAGCCCACTTCCTTCCCAAATACCACATTCAGAAAAATCTGGCCACAGTGGACAGGCACTTACTCATCATTTCTCCTCCCAGCTTGATTGATATGGGCATCTTGAGGCAATGTAACAATTTCTTCATGTATAGTAACAACAATTTACTCCTAAAGGAAACTAGCACCCTATGGGAGAGATGCAAATACACTGTGGAAATGAAGTCAATTCTCTCATGTAAAAACAAACTATACATAAAACAGGTTGTCAGCAAACACGCTTCACCTCTCATGCAAACCTTACCTCTCATGCAAAATACTGCCATGACACATAAACCCACATATACAGAGGTACTCACTAAAAGCCTACCAAAATAACAGAGACCTCCCAAACGCACACCACCCACACTTACCACTAAGTATAAAGAAATCACTACACATAACGCACACACACCAGTGTCTCAACAAATAAATCCCTAAGGCAAAACACATCAAATGTCTTGGTCATAGGCGACTCCATAGTGAGACATACTGATGTCCCCCTCACCAGACTGGACAAGGAAAAGGTCACAGTCAGCTGCCTATCAGGTGCCGGGATCCGACAAATCATGCATACAGTCACTCAACGACAAGTATATGTTATGACTCTATCATAGTCCATGTTGGAGTGATTGACTTGAGATGTACTTCTCTGGACTATATGAAGAGAGACATGACTAAACCCTCTGATTATGTGTCGCACACAGGTAAGTCCCTAGCCCTAAGCAACTAAGCAGTATCCTACCCTCACCCAGGATGATGCAGCAATATAAACAAACAATGATTGACTTCAACAATTGGCTCAGCTTCTGTTGTCAGTCCAGGGGGATCCAGTATCTGTCAGCCTGGGAGGATACGGTAGATAGATCTCTCTGCTTTGCTAGAGATGGTCTGCACCTTCCCCCCTCCCACCAGGCTTTCAGATACTGGCAAAGGCCCTTGTCTGCTCCATAGTGCCTTTTTTAGGCAATGTCAAAACAACACATTTTCCAATGTAACAAAATCTGAGACAAACCCAGGGTCATGCTGCTTAATGCTAGGAGTTTAAATATGAAACTGCACTCCCTGGAAGCACTCCTCACCTTGGAGGATGATGACATCTGTGCAGTTGTGGAGACATGGTTCAAGGCCAGTGAAAGGACCCTGGCCAAGCAAGGCTACAATGCCTTCCACATGTTCAGTCCTCAAAATGAGTTGAAGGAACCAAAAGTGGAGGCATATCCATCTTTATTAAAACCAAATACTCTTCAAGAGTAGTCAAACAGCATGACTCTCTCAAACTACTCCATGTCCATTTAACTATTGGGAATGTACCACACCACATCATTGCTAGCTATAGATCCCCGACCACGAACCAGGACTACTCCATGTCCATTTAACTATTGGAAATGTACCACACCACATCATTGCTAGCTATAGATCCCCGACCATGAACCAGGATAAGCACACCGCTGACCTCAGTTTACTGGAATCCCTCACCATACAGCCCATCACCTTAGTCATGGGAAATTTCAACTATCCTTCCATAGACTGGGGACATACATGAGCAAAAACACACTCACCCAGAAGTTCCTGGACATGGTTAACACAAATTCTCTGGAACAGATAGTCTGCACACCCACCAGGGGCTGTATTGTTCTGGACATAGTACTGAACGACATGGGGGTCACTGTATTCCCCATGCATACTGTTCTCCCTGGTTAGGTTAGACCACAGACCAGTCTTGTTTGAAGTAACTACTGGAAATGACACCCTCACAGGAACAAAAATTATAAAACAACTTCACCAAAGCTAACTACAACCTACTAAGTGATGGTATAAAAAGCTTCATACCACCCACAATTGCAGACATCAATGATCAGTATGCAGAAGTGCATGCTACAAACACTTAAGTGACTGCATAAACTCTGCTGTACCTGACTGGATCAAAACTAGGTCTTCCCGTAAAAACAAGCCACCATGGTGGACTTCAAGTATAAACAGATTATATAGCAAGAGGCAGAAACTGTTGTCCAAAATCAAGAGGGATATCACTCTGCAGCGTAATCATTCCCTCTTAAGCCTAAACAAGAAAATCAGAAATCTTGTAAAGTCTTCTAAAGCAAATTATGGAACTAAAATCGCATCCCTAGCCAAAGATAAGGATAAGGAATTCTTTAACTACGTCCAGAGTCTAAAAGGGAATGCCCAGCTTTGTGCCAAACTGGTTGTAGATGGGGTCACTCATACTTCACCAGAAGATATTGCCAATCTGCTAGCTGACAGATTCAATGCAAACGTCACTCCCCTTTCCCCCATCTACCATGTCCCAAAGCATACCTGACACCAATCCTCTGCCTAGTATTTCTAGAGAACAGATCATCACTGTGCTCAGCAAGGCCAGAACACAGCCTCAGTGGGACCAGATAATAACACAGGTTCTTTACTAAACAATCTAAAACAAGACCTAGCAGACCCACTTGGCATTCTCTTTAATATAGCTTGAGAACTGGCTATGTTCCTGCAGAATGGAGAACAGCAACAGTAATCCCCCTGCACAAAGCGGGGCCCATCAGCTGTCCTTCGGATCTACAGACCCAGAAGTCTAACCAGCCTAATCTGCAAGGCCATGGAAGGAATTATGGCCCTTATCAACAAGGACATAGCTGACCTCCAAATGCTGGACCCCACCAAGTTTGGCTTCGTTAAGGGTAGATCATACTTATTAAATCTGATAGGCTTCTTTGAGAATGTCACGAAGGCCATGGGCAAAAGTAAGACAGTGCACATAGTCTATCTTGACCTTCCTAAGGCTTTTGACACAATTCCCCACTCTGGCATCATTGAAAAACTGTCCCAGATAGTTATTAACCCTTACATTATTAGATGGGTAGCCAACTAGCTCACCAACAGAACACACACTGTCAAAATTGGTGACTCCACCTCCACCAGTAGACCTGTCACCATTTGAGTACCCCAGGGGTCTGTGCTGGGCACCTTACTGTTTGACATCTGTTTCTCAGACATCCAGGCCAAAGTAGATGGCCTTTGGCTTACCAAGTTAGCTGATGATTGCAAACTGAGAGCAATCACCGAGTGCCCCAAAGATGTCAACATATTGCAGGAATGGCTAACACAAATAAATGACTGGTGCCAAAGCCATGGTCAAAAACTAAATGCAAAAAAATGCATCATTATTCCCTTTGACAAAAAGGAATTCCCTACAAATTGAATATTTACAGCATCCCTCCCCTGAGTTCCAACCCAGTGGTGCGAGACTTGGGAACACAGGTTGATAGCAAACTGAACTTTGACAACCAAGTTTCCACAGTGGTAAGGAAAGCCTTATACGTAGCTCACCTCATAAGCAAGGGCATAGCATCCAGATCAAAGGATGTTATAACGCCACTGTACTTGACCCTCATCAGACCACTAATAGACTATAATACACCCTTTTGCATGTACCTCACCAGACACTTGCAGCAGCTGGAGAGACCTCAGAGGCTTCTTTCTAAGAAAATACAGGAAATCCAAACCATGACCTAAGTGGACAGGCTGAAAGCCCTGTCACTTACTCTGTATCTTATAGGCTGCTGAGAGGTGACTTGTGCCTGGCGTATAGAGCAATCTGCGAGCCTGCCCTAATAGAAATGCTGCACATATGCAAAGTCAAATGGCACAAGAGTCACTCTCATTTGGGATCTCAACCTAGCTTGTGACTTTAACAGAACATGCTGGAGAGACGGATATGTCTCCTTGACACTGCAGATTCTCTGGAATAGGCTTTCTATTCACATAAACCAGAGCTCCACACTGACCCTGTTCAAACGCAACCTAGATAACTGGATGGGAGACCATAAATTCACCTTTGGGGTGACACCCATGTCCCTCATGGACAGGGGTAGCCGGTGTTGATCACAGACCCACTGTGTTTATAAATTCGTTCTGCTAACTACCCAGAAAAGAACAAATGGGGGATACTTGGGATTAACATGGCTAGTCTTGTAAAGGCTCTAGGGCCGCTAGTCTAGTAACCTCCTATGAATCCTATAGCTAAATACTAAGCTAGCTGCCCTTGAGGGCCATTTTAAGCTTAGCAAACTTCCCTTTTTGTGCCAGAATTAACCTATCACATTTGGTTAAAGATTGGCATTATCCATGCCATGGTCAATAATTATATATTATGCCTAATGAGAATAACTTGGATCATATCGTAGATAATTTGGGGGGGGGGGCCCATTCATGGGATAAAGCATTCAGGATCTGCCTTTGTCCACAAGGTACAGTTCTGGGGTAAATTTTCTGTGTTTCCCATACATAGATCCAAGTTGCATTTTAATATGGTCAGAGATGCACTTTGTTTTATGTGGATGGGGAGTCTGTTCCACAGCAGTGGTATCCTCTGCGAGATATACCTGTCCCTCCAAATTTTTCTGTTGATGTTGCAAAAGAGCTTTAGATCTTTGGGTGGATTTGTGAAGTACCCAATCGTGTTACTGAACTGGTGTGTTACTCTTGTGCATGTTCAAGCCAACACAAAAAGAAAGACCCAAGGTTTGTTGTCAAGACCACACACACAGCCTTTTCAATTTTTCCTTCTTTCTCAAGATCAGAAATATAACCTTAGGCATAAAGGTGGCATATTAATAAATAGGAGAACCGTTTGGGTTAGACTAATGAAAAACAGTAACAAGTTTGCTCAGAGTATTTCTAGCCCCCACAAATCTATGGTCTTTAAGACAAATTGTAGATCTCATACAAAACCATAGGCTGTTATTCCCTTTAAAGAAAATGCAGCCTTTAATAAATATAAAAGACAGCACTGCTAAGCTTGTCCTTTCCTCAGTGCAAACTTCTTCCAACTGGAGTGCCATGCCATAAGCATACCCTTATACTCACATGACGTTTGTAGGAGACTTAACATTTTCCATGTTTATTATGACACTCATTTTGTGTGTTTTATTGATCAAACTGTAAACACAAGATTGTACTAACTTTAAAAAATGTGCTTATGTTAACTAACATTAGTCTGAAGAAGTTCACATTAAAGAATGATTTAGGAACGCATCTAGGAGGCCCAGGAAGTATTTCTTCCCAGGACTCCACTGAAAATGGTATATTATACCAGTCGGACTTTTCCCGGCAAGCTAATGTGTAAAAATAAAGTACAATTTACTGGTGTTATTTATTTATTTTATTTTACATTTGTTGATTGGGCTAATCCAACTGGATACATGTCCATTTTCAGCAGAGGCCCGGGGAGAAAAGCTCCAACAATAGACATAGACTGTACATTACATTTATACATGTGAGATGTAAGTATTAAATTCATTAGACAATACATAAGATTGACATGTACAATGACATGTCTGACATTTTAAAACATGCACAGTTCGTGGGCTATCAGAAACATTCAAACATAGCACAGCATAAAGTATCCTTGAACCTAGAGATATAGGAGAGAGGTAGTCAGGGTAGTTACAGGGACATAGCCAGCATGTTTTTAAGTACTGTTTAAGGTTACTTTTGAACAGGGATATGGAGAAAACAAAGTAAGGTCAGTAGGCAGTATGTTCCAGGTCACATTAAAGAATGATTTAGGAACGCATCTAGGAGGCCCAGGAAGAATGTCTTCCCAGGACTCCACAGGAAATGGTATATTATATGGATTTGGGTGTAATAAAAGTAGTCTTCAGAAGTTAACTATGATATCTAATTCCGTTTTATGATTTATTCCAGGCAGACTTATCATATCCAACAGTCTGATAAAAATATTAAATTATGAAGACATGGAGGGAGTATTATATTGATGAGCAAAGCTAGCTATATGATAACTATGGAAAATTTATCATCAGGCACATGTGCATAAGATAAAGTTACTAAAATATTGTTGAGTGCGATTTTACATCAGTAGCCTTTCCTGAATTGATGAGTGCAATAATTATAATAATTGCTATAATATTTATGATGATAAAATTATCCACTTAGATAATGTTTTGTGTATTAATGACTTTTCATAAATTAGTCTAGAAATCACAAAGAACTGAATAAGTTACCAGTGAGACCAATTATTGCTATTGCAGTTTCTAAAACTGAGCCTTTTCATAATTTTAATAAAACCTCTGGTAAAAGATGTAGTAACAAGCACAAATTCTGTTAGAAGTTCTTTGGATTTTTTTTTGTTTTTGTTTATTGTAGGAACACCATATGCAGAAAAATGGAATTGTAACAATAATTCCCATAATGGCACCTCCTGACAATGAGTTACTGGGCAGACAAATTTGTTTTAGTAGCATGTGGGTAGTATTTCTGCTAACATATTCTGTTGTGTGGACACTTTATTGATGACATTCTGTTTATATGGAAAAGTTTGTAATATTTTCTCAGTATTCAATTTTCTTACATTTAATATTATTTTAACAAATAATCTGTTAACTTTCTGGGCTTACTGATTTATAGGATCATAGGAAATTACTAAGCTATTGGCCCTGAGGCTCTTACAAGCCTAGTTACTGGCTAAGGCTCTTGCCACCCCTATAGTGCCTTTTTTAGGCAAAGTTCAAAGGACAAAACCACCACCGTAACAGATACAAGCATGCAAAATCTGAAGGTAATGCTACTCAATGCTAGAAGTCTAAACCTCAAAATGGACTGTCTTGAGGCACTCCTAAAAATGGAGAACATCGATATCTGTGCAGTAACTGAGACCTGGTTCAAGGCTCCAGAGAGCACCCCTGCAATACCAGGCTACAACTCTTACCACACTTTTCAGCTACCAAACCAGGATTGAAACGCTAAAGTTGGAGGAGTGTCCATGTTCACACCACCAGGTTAGTTGCCCAACACAATGCGTCTGAAATTCTCCAGGTGCAACTAACACTAGGTAAGACTGCAATCCAAATTGTAGCTTGCTACAAATCCCCCACCATGCCCCAAGATTCTCACTACACCTTTCTAAACATATTGTAAAATATTAATATACAACCAAACACCCTAATACTGGGTGATTTCAACTACTCTGCCATTAACTGGGAAAACTATTCGTGTACCAACACCTTTGTCCAACGGTTCTTGGAATTCATGAATTCCAAAGCCCTTGATCAACTAATCCATAGTCCCACCAGGGGCTCCAATATCCTAGACCTGGTCATTACCAACATGGGAAATCGATGCTCCACACCTATGGTCACCCCCTCGTTGGTCAGGTCAGACCATAAGCTAATCAACCTTAACATCGACATCCCACCTCCACCCCCCCCAGTAAGGAAACCTCCATAAAAAACTTCTCCAAAGCCAACTTCATGCTACTGAAGTCAGAAGTGACAAACTTCATGACATCCATGCAGAAGGGAACTGAAAGTTCGACTGCTGAGTCCTACACTAAGGCACTGTACGAGCATATCCACTCATGCATGAATCGTGCCATCCCAAATAGAAGCAAGATGCTCTCCTCTAAAAAAAAGGAAGCCAATCTGGTGGTCCCCTGCCATAAACAAACTTTACAACAAAAGGAAAAAACTGTTGCATAAAGAGGAAAATCCCAGGATGCAAAAAATTCCCTTACCAGCCTCAGTAAGAAGCTGAGATCCCTCATAAAATCCTCCAAAGCTAGTTACGAAAATAAAATTGCCAAATATTCCAAAGACAACCACAAGCCATTCTATAACTATGTCAAGAATCTAAATGGCAATGCTCAGATCTGCTCTGAGCTACAACAGAATGGCATTAAATATACTGATCCCTAGGATATTGCCAATAATCCTGGCAGATTGATTCAATGCCAACTTCACCCCCCTCTCACTCCCTAAATGGCTCATCTCAATACTGGAAGATTGACAAATTCCGGTAATAACGGCTACACAGGTAAAAAACGCACTCTCCAAAGCTAAGAATACAGCATCCATGGGACCAGATGACATCCCGGGCTGTGTACTACATGAACTACAATATGAACTGGCACCTCACCTAAGTGTCATGTTTAATCATACCCTCACCTCAGGCTTCATGCCCACTGAGTGGCGCACAGCTACAGTTATCCCACTCCACAAGGGGGGATCCACCTTGGATCCCGGGAATTACCGCCCCATCAGTCTGACAAGCCTAATCTGCAAGACCATGGAACGTATTATCATGGAACTTATAAACAAAGACATTGGCAACCTTCAAACACTGGACCCCACCCAGTTTGGGTTCATGAAGGGCTGATCTTGTCTCCTGAACCTTACTGACTTCTTTGAATCAGTCTCCAGAGCCGTGGATGAGGGTAAGGCAGTCCACACAGCCTATCTGGACCTTGCCAAGGCCTTTGACACCATCCCCCACTCTGGAATCATAGATAAACTTACTAAGCTGGGCATTAATTCCTACATCACTTGATGGGTTGCCAACTGGCTTACTGACAGAAACCAGACTGTAAAAGTAGCTGACTCCAAATCCAGCTCCAGACAAGTGACAAGTGGAGTACCTCAGGGTTCAGTCCTGGGACCTCTCTTGTTTGGCATCTACTTCTCTGAAGTACAGGCCAACACTAAGGGACTCTGGCTAACAAAGTTCACAGATGACTGCAAACTGGGAGCCATTATTGAATCCCCAAATGATGTAGATACTCTACAAAAGGGCCTTACAGAAACAGATGCTTAGTGCCAGAGCCATGGGCTCAAACTCAATGCCAAGAAATGTATAGTTATCCCCTTTGGGAAAAAACATATACCCATGAATTATCACATAGGTGGCAGTACACTAAACACCGAAAGTGTGATAAGAGACTTAGGGACACAGGTGGACAGTGGTCTCACCTTCAATAACCACATCACCACAATAGTCAGGAAATCCTTCTATGTGGCACACCTCATCACTAAGGGCTTTTCATCTAGAAAAAAGGAGGTCATTGTCCCACTGTACTCATCCCTCATTAGACCCATTATAGAATACAATGCCCCATTTTGTATGTACCTCTCAAGACATCTGCAACAACTGGAAAGGCCGCAGAAATACCTCACTAAAAGAATCACAGGCCTAAAGCAGATGCCCTATGCTGACCGCCTTAAAAGACTCCAGCTATACTCTGTGGCATATCGTCTACTCCGAGGCAATCTCTGCTTAACATACAAGGCCATGTCAAACCCAGAGCTGTTGGACATGCTACACTTAAAGAAATCCCAATCCCTCAGAGCCACACGCTCCAGGAATCTAAATCTTGTCATCACAATAAACAAATCATGCTGGAGGGATAGGTTTCTGACCCAGAGACTCCCCATACTCTGGAATAGACTGCCCATACATGTCAAGCAGAGCGCCTCTTTGGCCCTCTTCAAAAGGAACCTTGATGATTGAATGGGAGAAAGGAAATTCACCCCGGGATCACGTCAGTCGCCCTGCTAGACAGGGGTCCAGGGAAGTAAATAGTGTGGGAAGAAATATCCAGGGAATTGTTATGGCTTGGCTTGTATAGGCCCTAGGGCCGATAGCCTAGTACCAACCTATGAACCTAGCCAAGAATTTAGCCCATGTTCCAACAAGTCAGCACCCGATGCCACTGTCCAGCAGGGACATAAGTGGAATCCCAGGGGTGTATTTTCTGTTCCCCATCCAATTATCTAGGTTGCACTTACAAATTTTTAATGAGGTGCTCTGCTTTACATGGAGAGGGAGTCTATTCCACAAAAGGGGGAGTCTCTGAGACACAAATCTGTTCTGCCAACAAGTCCTTTTGATGTCACAGACCAGGTTGAGGTCTTGCGTGTGGGTTACTTGAATGGAGCTTGACTTGCAGATATGCAGCAGTCCCATCAGGGCGGGGACTGAGATTGCTTTGTATGCCAAGACAAAGGTCACCTCTGTGGAGTCTGTAGGAGACTGAGTAGATGGACAGGGCTTTTAGCCTATCTGTGTATGGTAGATGTTTGAGGCCCTGGATTCTCTGGGTAAGGAATCTCTGTAGTCTCTCCAGCTGCTACATGTGCTTTGCGAGGCACATGCCGAAAGGTGCATTGTATTCAATAATCGGTCTTACAAGGGAAGAATACAGGGATGTTATGATCACCTTGTCCCTGGATGAGGTACCCTTACTAATGAGGTGGGCCATGTAGAATGCTTTTCGTACAATGGAGGCAATATGGTGGTCAAAAGTCAGTTTGCTGTTAACCTGGGTTCTCAAGTCCCTCACGACTGATTGCGTGCTTAGTGCCTTATTATCAATGTGATAATTTGTGGGGATGTCACTTTACCCAAAAGGGATGATGATGGATTTTTTTGGCATTCAGTTTGAAGCCATGTTTCTGGCACCAGCCATTTCTTTGGGTAAGACTCTCTTGGAGGATGTCCACATCACTAGGGAAATTGATGACAGCAACCAGCTTGCAGTCAGCTGCAAACTTGGTCAGCCGTAGCCCACTAGATTTGTCCTGCACCTCTGAGAATTATATCCCAAACAGCAGAGGCTCCAAGACCGATCCCTGGGGTACACTGCTTGTTATGGGTCTACTACTTGAGGTCGCTTCCCCTATTTTGACTAGGTAGGTGTATCAGTAAGCCAGTTTGCTACCCATCTGGTAACATATGGATTAATGCCTAGTTGAGAGAGTATTGAAGGCCTTGGCCAAGTCAAGGTAGGTGGTGTGCCCCATCTTCCCCTCGTCTATGGCCTTGGTGACTATCTCAGAGAAGCCAACCAAATTTAACTGGCATGACCTCCCCTTGATAAAACCAAACTGTGTCAGATCAAGTGTCTGGAGGTTGCCAATGACCTTGTTAATGAAGTCCATGATAATGCGCTCCATGGCCTTGTAGATCAGGCTAGTTAGGCTAATGGGTCTATGACTTCCTGGATCGGTGGATGCTCCACCTTTGAGCAAAGGGATGACAATCACTGTCCTCCACTTGGCTGGGACAAAGCCGGCACTCAGGCTTTGGCTGAATAGGGTGCCTAATGGTGCTGCAAGTTCCTGCCTGAGTTCATGTAGGATGCCGCCTGGGATGTTATCGGGGCTCATGGAGGCTGTATTTTTTGCCTTTGAGAGGGCAGTGATGACTTGCTCCCTAGAGATAACAGGAGGGGGGCAGGTACTGGGGATATCCTGTTTTACTGATGGGGGGGGGGAACAGAGGAGTGAAGTTTTCACTTAACCTGTCTGCCAGCAGGTTAGCTATATCTACAGAGTCTGTGTATGTGGTGTCCTTGACCACCAGTTCTGAGCACATCTGGGTGCTTCCCTTGAAATTGTGGACATATGTGAAGAAGGCCTTATGATTCTCTTTAGTAGATGTGGCCAGTTTGGACTCGAAGTTTGCTTTGGAGAATTTCACTAGTGCTCTTATTTGCTGATTCAGGCTAAGGAGATGCTTCCAGTTAGACACCTGCTCCTTGTTCCTGGACAGCATTTCTTTCCTTTTATTATAGAGTTTATTTATTGTAGATGTCCACCAGACAGGTTTACTCTTCCTTGAGGAGGAGGATTTCATCTTGTATTTTATTCCTGATTCCATACAGCTGTATAAATGCTCATATAGTACTTTGGTGTAGGTTTGGGCATATGTGCCAGTTCCTATGGAGGAGGAGAGGGCTGTGAGGCTGCTTATACTTTCCCTCAGGAGGTTGTAATCAGCTTTGGAGAAGTTTTTTTGTTTGACCCTAGCTAGGGTTGGTCTGGGGAGATGGTGACTTTGAAAGTGACTGCTTTGTGGTCGGATCTTACCAGGGATAATGACACTGTAGAGATGCTGTGGTGGTTACTCATGTTGGTTAATACCAAGTCCAATATTTTCACCTCTTGTGGTGGTGTCAACCAACTGGTCCAAGGTATTTGTATTGACGAAATCAAGGAATCTCTGGGCATTTGTGTTTTGGCATGAGTATTTCTTCTTCTGTGGTTGGATAGTTAGTCTCCCATGATCAGGGTAAAGGGTTGAATCTTGATAGGTTTGAAGAGGTCCAGATAGGTGGAGTGGGCATCTGGAGTCAGAGTTGGAGGCGTGTAGCTGGCTATTTTTTGAATAGGGGTCTCATCAATTATTAACTGCACCTGGAGTATTACCTGGGCATCACACTGTTCGACCAGCCTACAGGTGTGCATGTCTTTTATATATATATTGCAGCTCCACCTCCTTTTGTTTTGCTGCCCACGGCTTGGGGTCTGAATGAATGATAGGATCAGTAACCTGGTATGGCTGGGGTGCTGTCTGCAGCTTTGAACCAGGTATCTGTGACTGCACAAATGTCAGCTTTTTCCAGGGTTAAGAATGCATGCAGGTGAGTGCAGTTTCATGCTTAGACTCCTAGTGTTTAGCAGCATGACCTTTAATTTACATTTTGATGAAATTTTCATGTTGGTAGTTTTGACCTCATGGCATTGTCTAAAAAAGGCACTATGGGGGAGGCAAGAGCCTTTGCCAGGAGCCTGAAGCCCAAGGGAGACAGATGCAGGCCATCTCTGGCAAAGCATTGTGGTTTTCAGTCATGTCATCCCAGGCTGTCAGGTACTGGCTCTCCTTTGAATGACACCAGAAAGTAAGCCAATTGTTAAAGTCAGTCATTTTCTGTTTTTGTTGAGGCATCATTCTGGGTGATGGTAGAATGCTGCTTAAGGCTAGGGACATACCTGCCTGGGACACTTACTCAGCAAGCTCAATCAGGTCTTTCTTCATATAGTCCAGGGAGGTATGTCTCAAGTCATTCACTCCAACATGGACTATGACAGAGTCATAACAGTACTTGTTGAGAGACTTGAGCGCATTGGTGATATGGCATATTCTGGCACCTGACAAACAACTAACTGTGACTTTCTCCATATCCAGCCTGGTGAGGGGCACATCTGTGTGTCTCATTATGGAGTCTCCTATGACTAATATGTTGGGTTTATGTTTAGGCCTTAGTGGCTGTGAGACACAGGTGTGTGGACTATGTGTGGTGTGGTGGGCAGTGGAGTTTGTGTGCATTTATGCCTCGGAGGTCTCTTTTGTTTGGGTATGGTTTTGTTGAGGACCTCTGCATATGTGGGGGTGGGTTGTGTATGTGTCGGTGGTGTTTGAGGTATGGTGTTCATGCTGACAACCTTCTCAGTTCCAGATATACTGGTTTGTGTGGGAGACAGCAATGACACTAGGTGCTTGATGTAATTGCATCTCTCACAAATTTTGTTCTTAGGTGGTAGTAGTAGTGGAGTGTTGTCCCCATGTACATGAGCCAGTTGCTACACTGTCTCAGGATGCCCATATCAACCAGACTGGCAGGAGAAAATGTAGGAGATTGTCCATCCATGTTTGTCAAAAACTGAAAGAGCTAAGAGGGTAAAGGGAGGAAGGCCTACGAGTAGTACTACTAGATGATAACAGAAGTGCTACTAAGGTTCATAGGTTGGTACCAGGCTATCAGCCCTAGGGCCTATACAAGCCTATCCATAACAATTCCCTGGCTATTTCTTCCCACACTATTTACTTCCCTGGACCCCTGTCTAGCAGGGCGACTGACGTGATCCCCGGGGTGAATTTCCTTTCTCCCATTCAATCATCAAGGTTCCTTTTGAAGAGGGCCAAAGAGGCGCTCTGCTTGACATGTATGGGCAGTCTATTCCAGAGTATGGAGAGTCTCTGGGTCAGAAACCTATCCCTCCAGCATGATTTGTTTATTGTGATGACAAGATTTAGATCCCTGGAGCGTGTGGCTCTGAGGGATTGGGATTTCTTTAAATGTAGCATGTCCAACAGCTAAGAGAAAACTTTAAGCTGGAATACCTCAAAAAGGGCTAAACATCATGCAGCTGAATCTCTGGATGCAGCAGACCTGTATCTAGACTCGATTTTAATGTTAAGAACTCAGTAAGAAAAAACTCACAACGAAGCACAGATTACTTATAGTCAAAAAAATAGAAGTCACAGTATGAAAAAATACAGTTAAACAGCGGCAAAATGCAGTTAAACAGTAATGAATTGCAGTAGATAGCAATGAAATATAGTTAATCAGTAGATTGCTTTAAAACAGTAGCTCACAAATCACAACAGCCACAGACAGCACAAATAAAGCAACAATTCAGTAGAATACTGTCATCAATTTTACCAGCATGCAGTAATAAATACGACAAACTAAATGGAGTTGAACTCCTAAGCACAAACAGCAAAATGAAGGAGAAAGAGGCACAGTTTTTTTTTTTGTTAGTAGAAAGTGAAGAGACAGAAGGTAATGAGATAATTCAAGGTTCAGAAGCTAAAGGGGTGGGTCTTTACTAAGTTCTCACTATAAACAGCAGAATGAGCTGATGTAATGTGACTGGGGGGGGGGTGTCCAGTATTAACTTTATACAAGAGGTGGGCAACTCAAAGCCACCAAGACTTAAGGCCACCACAACAGCTGGGTGGTTGAGCAAAAAAAACAGTTGTACAGATTACGCAGATACACAGTAAAACAGAAGTGCAGAAACAGTTGAAAATAAGCACTTTTCTTTTTCCAATATCACAGCAGAGCATTGCAGCTCTGAACAGCTTGAGCAAATAAGTACAACTGGTTTAAAACACCGTCTATTAAAGGCAGAGAAACAGAAACCAGCCCAATTATCAAATCAGAAATAACAGTGTTGCAGGAATGCTTTTAGCTAGATCAAACTAGACTGATTCTTTCTGCCACAAAGAAAACGGCTAAGCCTCTCTAGACAAAAGATTTCACTACAAGCTCTAAAGGTCACAAACAGTAACAGATATTCAGCTGTAACAGACAAAAAAATGAGACTAAAAAACAGTTGCACAGATTACACAGATATACAGTAAACCAGAAGTGCAGAAACAGTTGAAAATAAGCACTTTTCTCCAGTATCACAACAGAGCACTGCATCTTTGAACAACTTGAGCAAATATGTGCAACTGCTTTAAAACACTGGCTGAAAGCCTGACTGGACTGATAATTCAAAGCAGAACTCATCTCTCTGTAAGAAATTGTTCAAAAGTTGACTAAAACTGGCTAACAAATGGCTACAATTTCTCTATTAAGTCACTGTCATATAACGTATCTGTTTGTAACAAATGTTTTCATATTATGCCTAATTTGGTGTAAGTATTTAAACTGCATTTGTTTTTTTCTTTTTGTATTATTTTCAAAGACTGTAAAATTATTATTTTTAAATGTTTTGTAATACTTTGCAGCTTTTCTCCCCGGACATTCACTGAAAATGGGCTCCTATCAGACTTTCCCTGTACTCAAATGTCAATAAATGAAGCAAATTATCTCTGGTGTAAACTTTAGGTAAGTGTAATTACATAGATAATCCACAAGGTGGTGCTGCTATACAAGACATCAGTAGAACAGGACAGGACTAATTCAATGTTATTAACATATTCATTGGCTTCTGCAATCAAGAAGATTGTCATTATGTAAAATTAGTTTATATTTAAAGTTTATCTAGAAGTAACACATATGATTGCTTAGAAGCCTATTTTTGCAAATAAGAGGAGCAAATATTTAAAAGACTGTTTTCATATTAAAGAAGATGGTTTTAAAAGACAAGGGAGTTTTATATGCTTCGACTGTAGTTATTGCAGGTGTCTTGTGGAAGGTTACATTTTTCTGTAGTTGTGCAATGAATAAATTTCAGGACACTAGGCTGTTTTACATGCAATACAGAATAACAAACAGCCAGCCGACAAGTCAGAAGGTAAAATACTAAAAGCAAAACCTGTTTATCCAAATGACACAGCAGGATTAAAGAAGTAAGCACTTTCACGCCAAACTAGGCACTTCATCAGACAAAGTAGTAGCTGCTGCAGAGTAGCTAAAATACAAAGTCCTGTTCTATTAGTTCTTTATTAAAGTTCAAGTATTATGGTATGTCTTAACATTTTGATACTAGGTTGTAAAACTAAAAGATCAAAAGGGCATTCTTAGTATCACACCTCCTAACATCATAATAGTGTTCACAGATGTGATCTTTCAGCATCCAAGTCATCTTAATGTAAAATTGCCCACACTGCCTACAAATAGCTAAATAAATTAAATTACTAGTCTTGCAGTCAGCATAAAAGTTAAACTTATAGCAATGTTTTGTGGTTGGATGTGTAATGCATTTCTTATCACTTATAAATTTACACATATTACAAGATCTACAGGGAAAAGTCTGGTGTGAAAGCACTTACCTTTTTAATCCTGCTGTGTCTTTTTATGTTTTTTGCTTTTAGTATTTTACCTTCTGGCTTGCCAGCTGGTTGTTTTTTATTTTGTATTGCTTCTGTTCGTGTGCAAGCTGCCTTATCTGACACGTTTGTGTTTTCTTTCTATTTACTTTGTTTTGCATGTAAGTCTGTTTATGCAGTGCCGTGTTCAGAATGTATTCTGCACTGAGAAGACTGCAAGAATCCCAAAACTAGAAAACCTGAACATTGTTGTGCTATAAAGACACAGAGTGAAAATAATGTGTTAATTAGGCACGGCAATGTTTGTACAAAATGCAAGAAGTTTGTTTAGACACTGTGGATTCATTTATGCATGAGAGGTGGTAACCTAGATAATGCTTTAGATATAAAATAACTGAAATGGCAAGTTTTGTTAAAACGCTTCTGTTTTATCTCAACTCAATGATGCCCTTTAAAGGTGTAATAAAACTAAAGCTCTCAGTGCATTTAGTGGATTTTTTAGACATATGAGCTTTGAAATAACTGCTTAATCATGTTAATTGTTCTTCAGTCTCATAGTCTGCGATATCTGAAATAAGAAAGTGCTTACTGCAATATAGTTTTTGCTGCAATAAAACCAAGCCCTTTGTTCTCTGATATTTATTGTCTTTTTAGTTTTTATTTTAATGGCTTCCAATCTTTATTGGACTTGTTTAGGTAAGTTCTTTTATTTTGTAAATTCACTGTTGACTCGAAATGCAGATTTGGAAATTGCAATATAAAATGAGCAGTCTCAAAAATCTTTCTTATGGTGCATTCATTCTCTCAAAGAAACATTTTAAGCTAATGCTAAGGCTTGTGGAATGGATTTCTGGAAGGGAGACAGAATCCACAGAAGCATCTTACAGAGGTTGAAGGAGAATGTAGGGTTGGATCAGTGGTAGAACATTAAACTCAATTAAAAGGTCACACTACATAGATTGTTTTCTGATGTTAAATGTAATGCAGTGTAATAGGAGCACTCACATGGGTGCCGGAAGCATAGATCCAGTGGGAGGGGGACACCCTACTTTTACAGCTGCAAGACCTGTCGGGAAAATTAATGAAGTGGAGTTTTCACGCTAACGTGGATTTGTGCGTGGACGTTTAACTAAACTAGCTGTTTTTGTTTTCTTATTGCTCTGTGTTACAGGAGTTATGCTGCCGCTGTTCTGTTGGTGCTGCCAAAGCCAGAGTCATGCCGGTAAGGAGAGTTTTGTTCTTTTATTTGCAGTAGTTATGCTGCTCCCGCACGTACATGTGTGTGTGTGTGTGTGTGTGTGTGTGTGTGTGTGTGTGTGTGTGTGTGTGTGTGTGTGTGTGTGTGTGTGTGTGTGTGTCTGTGTGTCTGTGTGTAAAATGCCCCAGCTAGGTATACCTGGTGGGTAGTGTTACTCAGGCCTAAAGAAGAACCTGAATACTCTACCCATACCACCACTTGGGATTCAGGGAGTTGAGTCCATAGCTCTCCACTGTCCAGATTTTCACAGAATATTTGGCTCATACGTTTGGTCTGTTCCTCTTAAAATTTGTGTTTTTTGGCAAATCAGTGAGAACTGAATTTACTAAAGAATAATGACCCTTTCAGTCTTCCTTTCTTTCAGGAAACACATGGTAACACATAACACTTTATTTTAGCAACTTTCTAAGATTCTTCTTCTTTCGGCTTTTTCTGGTTAGGGATCGCCACAGTGGATCACCTGTCCGCTCATGACTGGCAGTGGAGGTCTATGGTGTCGAGTTGCCAGCCCGGTGCCCAACCTTCCACAGAAGGCACACTCACACCTAGGGCCAATTTAGAGTGTCCAGTCCACCTACAGCATGTCTTTGGGATGTGGGAGGAAACCGGAGCACTAGGAGGAAACCCACACAACCACAGGGAGGACATGCAGACTCCGCACAGAAGGCACCCCAGCTGAGGAGCGAACCGGAAAACCTCTTGCTGTGAGGCAGCAACACTAACCGCTGCACCACCGTGGCAACTTTCTAAGATTATACAAGCAATATTTAAAATGTGTCCCTAGTTTTGGGGCTTTGCTACCCCAATAAATTTTGGCTTTTTCCAGATTTCTTGTGCTGCGAAGTTGAGAGATTTAGTTGAGTGTCAAGTGGATTTTACAAGGAGATGAGAGCTTCAGAGGAAGAAAAGGTTAGTGCTACTTATGCTAAATCATTTGGATTGTTAGTAGCACAACAGGTAGTATACTTGTTTTTGATGCAGAAGGCTGTGGGTTCTACTCCCACAGTATGCATATGAATCGCTGATACTGTACTGTGTTGTACTTTAAAGAGAGTGGATGCTGCCATCCTATGAATGTCCTCCTTCGGAGGAGTTACCTAGTAACTATGTTTCTGTTATCAGTTTGCCATCCATTCCCCATTGCAAAATTATTAGCTTATTTTTTTAATGTAGCATAGGCAATTTATTCTTCAAGGGCAATAGGAGGCACTTTATTTGTAGATGAAGCTAGCAGCAGCCACTTCATTAGTTACAGATCCCTTTAATGTGGAATTATTTAGATGACTTACTTCTGCAGATATTTTGCATATTTACTGATATTACCCGCGGTAGTGGTGCTGTGGTAGCGTTGTCGCCTCACAGTAAGATGCTGTCCGGTTCGATTCTCAGCTAGAGCATCTTCTGCGTGGAGACATGCGTGAATGGGCGTACCTTCGTTGAAGGTTGTGCGTCAGGGCTGGTAACTCGTCACGTAAAAATCAACTACCAATCATTAGCGGACCAGAGTTCCGTTGTGGCGACCCCTAACTGGGAAAAGCTGAAAGACACAACAACAACAACAACTGATATTGGTAGATTGTAATGACAGAAGTTTGATTGGGCTTTTATGGTTGAAATTTTCTGATATGGGTAGTTTTGTCATTATTGGTTCATACATTTTGTTTCATTGCTTACTAGAAGACTGTTCCAAACTACAAATTTAAAGCACATTCTAACAAGTGGTGCTGTATTATACAAGGAATATAATTTAATACAATCAGGAAGGTGAATCAAAGAATGCATACATGTATGCTCACAGGATGTAGAAGATCAGAATAGGGGAAGAGACCAGTCACCAATGGAGTCCCTCAAGGTTCAGTGCTGAGACTTTTTGTGTTTGGCATATACATCTCAAAAGAAGAAGGAAATACCAAAGGGCTTTGGCGGACTATGTTTGAGAGGACTGCAAGCTAGGAGCAGTTATTGGATCCCCAAATGACTTAACCATCACGCAGGAAGGTTTGTCCCAAACAATAACTGGTGCCAGAATCATGAATTTAAACTAAACTCCAATAAATACATTATCATATCCTTTTGGAAGTAATCTACTCCAGGAAACTGCCAAATTGACAACGCCCCCTGAGAAATGACCCAGTTGTTTGGCATTTGGGAACTTGTGTGTATAGTATCCTAACTTTTGACCAATATGTGCCCAGAGTCATAAGAAAGTCTTTCTATATTGCACAACTTAATAAAAAATTGATTGTGACTAGATCTAGAGATGTTATTGTCCCCCTTTACAAAGCCCTCATTAGGTCAATCATTTTGTATAATGCCCACTTTGGCATGAATCTGTCCAGACCCATGCAACAATTGGAATACCCACATAGATACCGTACTAAAAGGATACAAGTCCTAAACAATAGGTGTTACATGGACCACCGCAAAGATTTATCACTGTACTCAGTATCCTACAGAGTGCTTAGAGGTGGCATGTCTGGCACACAAGGCATCCTCTAACCTAATACAGACGGACCTACTGAACATTAGCAAGTCAAATGGCATCAGAAATACTCAACCCGGGTATCTAAACTGAATGTTGTTGAGAGATGGATATATATCACAGAGACTACCACTGTTCCAGAACAAACTATCCATTCGAGTAAAGCAAAGCTCATCCCTGTCCATATTCAAATGCAACTTGGATCTAAGGATGAGCTTTGCTTTACGAAAACAAAATTGCCAAAGATTCCAAAGACAACCACAAGGCATTCGATAATTATGTCAGTAATCTAAATTACTCTGCTCTGAGCTACAATAGAATGGCATTAAATATATTGATCCCAAGGATATTGCCAATATCCTGGCAGACCGCTTTAGTGCCAATTTCACCCCCTCTTACCCCCTAAAGGGCCCATCTCAATACCAAAAGATTGCCAAATTCCGGTAATCACGGCCACACAGGTAGAAACCAGACTCTCCAAAGCTAAGAATACAGCATCCATGGGAACAGATGACATCCCGAACTGTGTACTACATGAACTACAAAATGAACTGGCAACTCACCTAAGTGTCATGTTTAATCATAGCCTCAGTGGTGCACAGCTACAGTTATCCCACTCCACAAGGGGAATCCATCTTGGATCCCGGGAACTACTGTCCCATCAGTCTGATGAGCATGATCTGCAAGGGCATGGAACACATTATCATGGAACTTATAAACAAAGACATTGGCAACCTTCTAACACTGGACCTCACCGAGTTTGGGTTCATGAAGGGCCGATCTTGTCTCCTGAACCTGATTGACTTCTTCGAATCAGTTTCCAGAGCTGTGGACGAGGGTAAGGCGGTCCACACAGCCTATCTGGACCTCGCCAAAGCCTTCGACACCATCTCCCACTCTGGAATCATAGATAAACTTACTAAGCTGGGCATAAATCCCCTCGAGACTCCAAATCTAGCTCCGGACAAGTGACAAGTGGAGTACCTCAGGCTTCAGTCCTGGGACCACTCTTGTTTGGCATCTACTTCTCTGAAGTACAGGCCAACACTAAGGGACTTTGGCTAACAAAGTTCACAGATGACTGCAAACTGGGAGCCATTATTGAATCCCCAAATTATGTGGATATTCTACAAAAGGGCCTTACAGAAACAGATGCTTGGTGCCAGAGCAGCCATGGGCTCAAGCCTAATGTCAAGAAATGTATAGTTATCCCCTTTGGGAAAAAACATGTACCCATGAATTACCACATAGGTGGCAGTACATTAAACACCGAAAGTGTGATGAGAGACTTAGGGACACAGGTGGACAGTGGTCTCACCTTCGATAACCACATCGCCACAACAGTCAGGAAATCCTTCTATGTGGCACACCTCGTCACTAACGGCTTTTCATCCAGAAAAAAGGAGGTCATTATCCCACTGTACTCATCCCTCATTAGACCCTTATAGAGTACAATGCCCCATTTGGTATGTACCTCACAAGACATCTGCAACAGCTGGAAAGGCAAAAGAAATATCTCACTAAAAGAATTACAGGCCTAAAGCAGATACCCTATGCTGACCGTCTAAAAAAATCCAGCTATACTCTGCGGCATATTGTCTACTCAGAGGCGATCTCTGCTTAATATACAAAGCCATGTCAAACCCTGAGCTGTTGGACATGCTCCACTTAAAGAAATCCCAATCCCTCAGAGTCACACGCTCCAGGGATCTAAACCTTGTCATCACAATGAACAAAACATGCTGGAGGGATAGGTTCCTGACCCAGAGACTCCCCAGACTCCGGAATAGACTGCCCATACATGTCAACCAGAGTGCCTCCTTGGCCCTCTTCAAAAGGAACCTTGACGATTGGATGGGAGATAGGAAATTCACCCCGGGGATCATGTCAGTCACCCTGCTAGACAGATGTCCAGGAAAGTAAATATTGTGGGAAGAAATAGCCAGAGAATTGTTTGGCTAGGCTTGTATAGACCCTAGGGCCGATAGCCTAGTACCAACCTATGTACCTATAATAGAAAATGTACTCCAGGATTGCCCCTCATGCTACTAATGGATAGAGGCAGTTCCTAAATGCTGCATCCCTTATGTGGGTCCCCTCAGATTATCTATAGTATGATCACATTTATTCTCACTAGGGCAATTATACAATTATCAGCCATTGATAGGTAAGACCAATCAGGAAATGTTAATTCAAGCACCAAAAGGGAAACTGGCTAAGCTTAAAATGTCCTCCAAGTGAACTTATGTTGTGGTAGTAAATAGTTTTAAAATAATTGCCCTTTTTTGATCACTGAGTACCCCTCTCACCCTCCGCCCCGGCACTGATGAGCAGTCATTAAGCCACTTTACTTCACTCCACACCTCTGTAAGCTGATAGCATTTCTGAACCACCCTGCTGCTCTACTCAACAGCTGTCTTCTACCCCCACAATCATATGTAGGTGATTGGAGCCTCCAAATGGTGTGACAGCATCTGGCCTCACTTCGCCAGCCAACAAGTCGGAGGTCAGCTGCAAACCCATCACCAAGAAGCCCTTCTGCTCCAACTCACATATTTTATGGTCTATCTTGCCAAAATGTGCCATAACAGACAATCAAAAACTCTGTAACCTTTTTTAGAATATAGACTGATATGACGGCCTTTTAATAGGTTCATAGGTAGGTACTAGGCATTTATAAGCCTAGTCAGAATGTGTTGGCTTTCTCCGCCCCCTTAGATTAGTTTCCTGTGCCTCTGTCCAGCAGAGCCACTGAAGTGATCCCCGGAGTAAACTTTCTATTTCCCATCCACTCATCAAGGTTTCTCTTGAAGAGGGTTAGCGAGGAGCTCTGCCTAATGTAGATTGGAATCTTGTTCCAAAGCATGGGAAGTCTCTGGGATAGGAATCTATCCTTCCAGCATTTCCTATTCATTGTTGTGGTGAGGTTTAGATCCCTAGAGCATGTGGCTTGAGGGGATATGGTTTTCTTTAGGTGGAGCATGTCCATCAATTCTGGGTTGGACATGGCCTTGTATATCAGGCAGAGATTACCTCTGAGCAGGCGGTATGCAACAGAGTACAGCTGGAGTTTCTTCAGTCGAGCTGCATAGGGCTTCTGTTTGAGGCCAGTGATCCTCTTGGTGAGGTACTTCTATGGTCTTTCCAGCTATTGCAGGTGTCTTGTAAGGTACATCTCAAATGGGGCATTTTACTGTATGATGGGTCTGATGAGTGATGAGTAGAGGGGCACAATTACCTCTTTTGATCTGGAGGTGAACCCTTTTATGATTAGGTGGGCCACGTAGAAGGATTTTCTAATTACTTTGGCAATGTGATTATCAAAGGAGAGGTTACTATCTACTTGGGTCCCCAGATCCCTTATTACGTCTTCCATATTTAGGGGACTACCACGTATGTTCACGGGTACTTTGTTTTTTCCAAAGGGGATGACTATGCACTTTTTGGCATTTAGCTTGAGGCCATGATTTTGACACCAGGTATCTGTCTCAGTGAGACCCTTTTGGAGGATGTCTGGGTCAGCTGGAGAGTCAGTTATAGCCCCTAGTTTGCAGTCATCTGTGAACTTGGCAGCCATAGTCCTCCTGTGCTTGCATGTACCTCTGAGAAGTATATGCCGGACAGGAGGGGTCCTAGGACTGAGCCCAGGGGAACTCCACTTGTAACCGGTTTAGAGTCAGACCTAGCTCCTGCAACTCTCACCATGTGGGTTCTGTCCGTAAGCCAGTTGGCAACCCATCTTGTGACGTAGGGGTTTATGTTCAGGCTGGTGAGCTTGTCTATAATACCAGAATGGGGAATGGTGTCAAAAGCCTTTGCGAGGTCTAGGTAGGCTGTGTGAACCACCTTTCCCTCATCTATAGCCTTGTTAACTGTATCAAAGAAGTCCACCCGGTTTAGGAGGCATGTTCTGCCCTTAAAGCCAAACTGGGTAGGGTCCGGTGTTTGGAGGTTCCCAAAGTCTCTGTTAATGAGTTCCATGATGATGCGCTCCATAGCCTTGCAGACCAAGCTAGTCAGGCTTATAAGGCTATAGTTCCCGGGGTTTGTTGTGGCTCCACCTTTGTGGAGCGGAATACCCATTGCTGTGTGCCACTCTATGGGTATGTAGCCTGTGGAGAGGCTGAGTTTAAACAGTGTGTTTAGATGCGGGGTTAGTTTGTGTTTGAGCTTGTGTAGGATGCAGCCTGGGACACCGTCCGGTCCCATTGATGCTGTGTTTTTGGCTTTGGAGAGGGTTGTTTTAACCTGAGTGTCTGTGATTTCAGGGGGCTCTACATTCTTCTGGCATGGTTAGGGGCCCTTTTGGGGGTGAGAGGGGGCTGAAGTTTGCGCTGAATCTGTCTGCCAGGATGTTGGCAATATCAATCGGTTCAGTGTATTTTGTGCCATTCCGCACTAACTCCGAGCAGATCTGAGCATTGCCACTTAGATTCTTGACATAGCTAAAGAACGCCTTGTTATCTTTGGAGTCCTTTGCAATTTTTCTTTCGATACTCGCCTTGGATGATTTTATGAGGGATCGTAGTTTCTTGCTGATACTGATCAGGGATGTCTTCCCTTCTTGGGATTTTACTCTTTTCTGTACTAGTTTCCTCTTTCTATTGTATAGCTTGTTTATGGCACGAGTCCGCCAGACTGTTTTCCTTTTCTTGGAGGAGTGAGTCTTGGTTTTGCTTGGGATAGCACGGTCCATGCATTCTTGTAGGTGCCTGTGGAATGCATTAGTAAAGGATTTTGCAGCTTGGACAGTATTTTCCTTTAACAAGGAGGCTTTGAAACTTTCCACCTCGGTCTTAAGTAACGTGAAGTTTGCTTTTGAAAAGTTTTTCACAGTGGTTTCCTTGTCTGGGGGTGGGGGTGGAATGTGGATATCCAAAGTGATTTGTTTATGGTTAGATCTAACCAGCGAGGGGTTGACCTCCAGTGTGGAACACCGGTCGCCCATGTTGGTGATGACCAGGTTCAGTATGTTGTCACCTCTGGTGGGAGTGTTGACCAGTTGATCCAGGGCATTTGAGTTTATAAATTCTAGGAAATGTTGGGCAAGGGAGTTAGTACTTGAGTAGTTCTCCCAGTTAATGTTTGAGTAATTGAAATCACCCAATATTAGGGTGCTTAGTAGGACCCAGTGTTTCCAGAAATGTGGAATGGGTGTCCTGGGACATGGTGGGTGATCTGTAGCAAGCTACAATTTGAATTGCAGTTTTGCCCGTTGTTAGTTGCACGTGGGTGATCTCTGAAGCATCGTGCTGTGTCACTAACCTGGAGGTGTGGGTAGCCTTGATGAATATGGATACGCCTCCGCCTTTTGTATTTCAGTCTGAGTTCTGTGGCCAAAATGTATGCTATGAGTTGTAGCCTGGTAGTGCTGGGGTGCTCTCTGGAGCCTTAAACCAGGTTTCTGTTACTGCACATATATCAATTTTCTCCATACTGAGGAGTACCTCAAGTGCATGCATTTTGAGGTTTAGACTTCTGGCACTGAGTAGCATTACCCTTAGTTTTTTGTTACTTGTGCTATTTACGGCAGTGGGTTTGTCTTTTGAGCCTTGCGTAAAAAAGGCACTATGGGGGTGGCAAGAGCCTTGGCCAGTATTCGAAAGCTTAAGGGTGACAGGTGCAAGCCATCTCTAGCGAAGCAGTGTGGCTTGTCAAGCATGTCATCCCAAGTGGACAGACATTGGATCCCCTTTGAATGACACCAGAAACTTAGCCAATTATTGAAAATGATCATTTTTTTCTTTATACTGTGGTATCATTCTTGGTGAGGGCAGGATGCTACTCAGGGTCATACCGGCCTGGGCTATGTGATCAGAGAGCTCTTCCATGTCTCTTTTCATGTAGTCCAGGGAGGTACGGCTCAGGTCATTCACACCAACATGGACAATGACAGAGTCATATTTGTACTTGTTCTGGAGTGACCTGAGTGCTTGTGTTATGTGGCAGATCCTGGCACCTGACAGGCAGCTAACAGTAACCTTCTCCTTATTCAGCCTAGTGAGTGGAACGTCAGTGTACCTGACTGTAGAGTCACCTATTACTAGTATGTGGGTATGTTATTTTTGCCTTAAGGGCTGTGATTGCATGGCACACTGGTTTTGTGAAGTATGTTTTTCATGGTTTGTTGGGTGGTGGAGGTTGCTTGGATGTCTGCTTTGGAGGTCTCTGTTGCTTTTGCAGATTTTTATTTAGAGCCTCCGAGTATGTTTTCGTGTATTTATGTGTTTTTTTTTTTGCTGGTGCTGGTTTAATGGGTCTATGTAAGACTGGTGGTGTGATGCTAGTATTTCCCTTCTCCTCTTGACTGTCTGATCCAGTCTTGGGTTGAGAGAGCTTAGCCTCCAGTTTGGCTGTATAATTGCATCTCTCGCATGTATTAGTGTTTGGTGGTAGGAGGAGAGGGTTGTCTGTGTACATGAGGCAGTTGTAACATTGCCTCAAAATGCCCAGATTCACCAGTTGGACTGGAGAGTACACCTGAAACTGCCCTTTGGACATGTCTGGATAGGTACAGTGAACTGTTTTACTGAATGGTTGGTAAGGTTGAATAGAGAGCCTTGTCCTTCTGTACAGTATAGGAGGGTCCAGTGCTAGGGTTTATAAGTGCTTGCTGTGAGTTTTGAGCAAGTGCCGGGCTGAGAAATGAATGGCTTGAGTGCTTAAGTATAAAGTTTGTCTAGTTCCAAGGGAAAAATTGAAGAGGAGACTTTGTGGAGCCGGGAATAGTTATGCCCTAGCAACCCGGCGCGCAAAACTGGACAAATGTGGTTTTTATAGCAGGGAAATGAAAGAGATAGAAATTAGCCCAAAATGGCCAATAAACTACTAATTTCTGGACTGAAACCACTCCTCCAGGGACATATAGGCTGCTCAAAGCTCCCCTCTCTCACAGGTGAACAGAGAAACATCCTTCTATCCAAGTAAGGTATGGGCAAACACAGAAACTTGTAACACAGCCCTGAATTCAGCACTAACCTGAAAACTGGACTATACTAGCTTAGAAAGGTGGGAAACAAGTATATTTTTTGTTTTTTTTTCAGAAATAAAGCAGATACAATAAAAAAAACTTTAAATGCACAGAAAAGGATACTTATTGTTATATATCTCGGATCAGAGTTGTAGTCAATGCCCCTAGTAATAAAGTAGAAAGAAACACAAATACAGTAAAAGCAGATGAATAAAGTGCATTTTTTTTATATTTATTTATTATTTATTTTACATTTTTTAACCGGGAGAGTCCAACTGGATATATGTCCATTTTCAGTGGAGGCCCGGGGAGAAAAGCTCCAGAGCAGTAAAATCATTAACAAGAGAAAGACATGTTAACCAAAAGGTTCATTAAACAATATATGGAGTACACAATCTTTATACTTCATATAGAAGTATAGTAAATATAAGATAGTGAGTTAACCAAGGAGTGTATTTGCCAACATTCACAGGCTACATTAATATATACATGTTATAGAGGTGTTTAACAGCAAGTATAGCAAGAAGATAGAGCAGATAACTTCCATAACTCATTTGTAAACATGAGAGACATGCTATGTCCTTTAGGTTTCTTTACAGTGTTCAGTGATACGTGAGAGACATGCTATGTCCTTTAGGTTTCTTTACAGTGGTCAGTAATACTATTACCCCAGGCATACATTACAAAAGCAGTAGATAAGCTGTTACTCTAGTTGCTGGAAACAGAGACATATGAGTTACTATCCAGGGGTAGTACAGGTACATAATCTGTGATTCAGGAAGTGTGTTTTGAGTGGTTGAAGTGGCTATAAATGGATCTACCTACCTCATTTTTAAAGTTTGTTACCTTAAGGAAGTGTTGGGTACTTGATATCAGGGGTCTGGTAGTGGTGTAAGGCTGGAGTAGTTGCTGCAGGGCTGGTGTGTTGCCTGGATGATGTAGTACTTTGTGAGCAAGTGCTAGTTGGCTGACTTGAAGGGTCAAGGGGAGTTCTAGCGAGTTGAATTTTTTGAGGCTTTCACAATGGTGGGTTCTAGAAGGAGATCCTGTGGCAAATCTGGCTGTTTTATTGTAGCAGCTGTCTAGTTTGTTGATCAGTTTTTCGGATATTGGTAAGCACGGGGGAGGCATTAAGTAGAGCCGATAGGAGGTGTGCTGGCTGTGGTAACCTTAGAGTGACTGGTGAGAAACTGTTTGTTGCAATAGAGTAGGCCCATTTTTCAGTGGACTCCGTTAATGGTCTGGGAGATATGAATGTTAAATTTAAGGCTATTGTCAATTTCGAGGCCTAGCAGTTTGGCATGATTGCTGGGTGTGATGGTGGTATTGTTACGAGAGGAGATTGAAAAGTTAGATGAGGAGGGTGGAGATCTGTGAGGGCTGAAGAGGAGTAATTTAGTTTCGGCTGGGTTTAGAATGAGGTTTTGGTTAGTGATCCATGTTTCTGCCAGGGAAAAGCATTCTTGTGTTAGGGAGAGGAGGTGGTTAAGGGAGTCGGCTGCACAGATAATGGTGGTATCATCTGCATATTGGACTATTGAGGCTTTGGGTATGGTGGATGGTTGTTGATTAGTAAATAGGGTGAAGAGTAGAGGACCCAGGATGGAGCCTTGGGGCACCCCTAGGGAAACAGGCAGTAAGGGAGAGAGCTGATTTTGCCATTTTACAGCTTGTTGACTACCATCTAGGTAGCTCTTAAACCAAGAAATAGTAGAGAAGCTGAGATTTAGGGTGGTTAGTGTATGAAGCAGTTTTTCATGGTTGACCATGTCAAAGGCTTTAGATAAGTCTAAGAGAGTTGCAGATACTAGCAGTCCATTATTTCTGTGGTTATTGATGGTATTAGTGAATGATGTAAGTGCGGTGGTGGTGCTATGGAAGGGTCTGAAACCATATTGCTGAGTGGATAGTAATTTGTTTCTAAGAGGTACTTCATCAGTTGCATGTGGACAACCTTCTCTAGAAGTTTTGATAGGGGGGGATAGTAAAGCTATGGGTTGATAGTTACTAAGTTCTATAGAGGTACCCCCTTTGTGCAGTGGTGTAATATGTGATATTTTCCAAAGTTTGGGGTACTTTGCACTCTGAGATAGATCTGTTTATTAATATGGAGACAGGGTAGGCTATTGCTTCAGGTGCTATTGCAGATTTTCGGAAGGTATATTATCGGCGGCTGTAGAGGCTGGCCTAAGTTTTAGGAGTAATTTTTGTTTGATTTTGGTTGGCACTGGGTTGAAGGTGAAGATGGGGTAACTGAGATTTGTTTTGGGTGAAGAGGGTGTTTTAGATGGGGATGGGTTGTTGGGGCTTAGTTGGTTGTTGGCTAGGTTTTGGATAGTTTCTGTGAAGAATTTGTTGAGCTGAGTGGGGATGTTGTCATGGTTGTTCACTATTTCGGGGGTGGGGGGGTGGTTGTTTTCCCTGGTTGCAGTACGGTGTTGACAGCAGCCCAGAACTTTTTTAGGTTGTTAATATATTTATTCTGCATATTTTGGTGGTAGGAGATTTTGTCTATTTTAATAAGTTGCTTGACTTTGTTACGTAACTGATGTTTGTTTGTCTATTTGAGATTTGCTTTTATGAAAGTTTGTCTATGATTTGTTCCTATCTCGGAGTAATGTTTTAGTATTTAAAGTTACCCAAGGTGCATGCTTAGTTCTGATTCTTGTAGTTCTAGGAGGGGCATGGTCTATGCTACAGCAACAAGGCACACCAATTTCAGAAAGAAACAGTTCAAATAAGCAGGCACAATAAGCCTGTGACCAGAAGTTCCCAGCTCAGAAGGGCAGAACCCAGCCTGTCTTCCCACAAGAGTGCAGACCGCAAACCTTAATGTAGAATAACTGGCCTGAAGCCCAAGTGCTTAAACCAGAACTAATACACTTTTAGAATAACAGTCACTGAGCCTTCAATCAGCAATTCCCAGCTTAGAAGGATGTAAGCTACCTGTCCTGCCACAACAGTGCAGACCACAAACATTCTTAATGTAAAACAACCAGTATGAAGCCCAAGTGCTTAAACCAAAAGACTTAGAATAACAGTTACAATTTAATCAGGCTGCTACCAAGCAGCAATAAGTGCAGCAGAATAAATAAAACTGAGTACGTTTAAGAAAAGCAAAATAAAGTAGGAGGAAACACAAATACAGTAAAAGCAGATGAATAAAGTGCAGTTTTTTTAAGTGCAAGGAGAGAGGAAGTAAGAACCTAAGTGGGTTGGCATTCTCAAATCTTCTCTCTGTATTAAGTAGAGTGAACACTAGACTCAGAATATGACCTCACTGTATTTGGTTAAGTGAGCAAATGAGATGGACCCAGGAGGAGTGTTCAAATACAGACTAACAGGAGGGGCGGGAAATTCCAGAGCCACCAAGACAAGAACAGGCAGGGTGGGTGGGGAACTAACTGCAGAGAGACACACGGCACACTATTAAGTGAAAACAATTAGGTAACAGAAAAAATGATAATACAGTACTTTTAAAACTGTAAGTTTGTACTTCACAGAAGACTAAAATACACTACTGCAAGTTTGCGCTTAACTTCAGCTTCTAATGCAGGTGATTGTAGCCAAGTAAAAATGAATTCTCAAACTTTCTGGCTAGAAGTACAGAGGAAGCCCTCTAGACTATTAAATATCAGATAACAAAGAAGTGAGAAGACCACCACCCCTCTTATAGCAGAGAGACACACAGCACACTATACAGTGAAATACACAATTAGGTAACAGAAAAATAAAATTAAATACAGTACTTTTAAAACTGCAAGTTTGTACTTAACAGAGACTAAAATACAGTACTGCAAGTTTGCACTTAACTTCATCTTCTAATACAGGTGATTGTAGCCAACCAAGTCTCTCAGAAATTGAGCATATGTGTTGTATACTTTAAGGATTTTTTTTTGGCTTTCTTTTGTTGTACTTTGTTTATGTTGGAAAACCACTGTGGTGGTTTGTTTTTAAATTTCTCTTCATATTTAGATCTGGTTGGGACTGCTAGTTCTGTACTCTTATCTAAGTGGGCCTAGAATTCCTTTTTGAAGTTACCTGTTCTGGCAATAACTGGGGCAAAGCTAATGTGTCCGTATTGAAACTGTGTTGTAGAATTTGATAAGATTAATGTATTGTACATCCTTCACTTTCGCAATATTTGTTTCAGTGTATTTAGAGAATTTGAAGGTGAAATTCGCTAGTTTATGATCTGATTCAACCTGAGAAAGAGATACCAGGAGTATAGTACAGGAAGAGGCTGTATTTGTAAGGACCAAGTCAAGAATATTAGGTCCTTTAGTGGGTTAGTAAATAATCTGGTCCAGGGAGTTTCTGTTTATTAAATCTAAGAACTTTGGGGTGCATCCTGCATTTGAGGTATAGATGCTGCAGTTACTGAGGAACAGTTAAAATTTCCCAAAATGGGTCTATATTAGATAAACAAACTTTCAAAAGATTGCATGTCATATGGTCGACACCATATGATGGAAGTTTTGAAAGTTTGAACGTTTTAACGGAGATCTCCATGCAGCATGGAATGGGAAGATTTCCATTTTCTGCACTGTAGTGTGATCTTGGAGTTGGTATATTTAAAGAGCTGGGGGTGTGGGGGGTGCAGGGGGCCTTGCTCCATTACTTAAAACGTTCAGGTAGGTTATTTGTGTATTTTTTTAATTAGATATTCAAACTTTTAAAAGTTCGATCATATGGTGTCGACCATATGACAGTCAAACTTTTGAAAGTTCAACTATCTAATATAGACTTTCCCAAAATAACGGAGGTCTTGCTTATAGGGATTTTGTCATATACATTTAGAAACCTTACGTGATTTTCAGGGGACATAGAGGGTGCCTGTAAGAGGGTATAAAGTGACAGCTGGTCCTGTTTATTGTGATTTGAAGCTCAGTGGGTTTCATCTGTAGGTCTGTGTAGAACTGATATAGTCTGTAGAAAATATGGAGACACCACCACTGTTACAACCAGGTGTAAAGGCATTGTAGGTACAAAACCAAAGTACATTGGGAGTACTTTTTGAACATTTAAAGCAAGTTTCAGTAATCATACAGATGTGGATGAGTTACAAGGATGGAATCAAAGTCAGGCAGTGTGCCGTTGACACTTCTGGCATTGAGTAGAGTCATTTTAATAGGATCCTGTTTGGGATTTGATATGTTAGTTATGATGGAATGTCCATTAGTTGATCTGTGCTTAAAAAAGGCACTATGGTGACAGCAAAGGCTTTAGCCAGTATGAGGATGCCTTGGAGCAAGAGATGCCAGCCATACTGGAGCCCCCTGGAATAATGTCAGTTGTTGATCCGAGTTATCTTTTTTCTACCTGGGTATCATGCTTAGTGAAATGCATGGAGAGTTCTGACATGTCTCTTTCTGCATATTCCTGATGATTTTGCATCCCAAGTTTTTCACTCCACCATGAACCACCATTATGTTGGTGTAGTCATATTTGTTAGGTGAAAGGGTCTTAAGGGGCCTTGAGACATCAGAGATCCTGGTACCTGAAAAACAACTCACTGTCAACCTGTGTTTGTCCAGCCTAATAAGAGAAAAATCCATGTACCTGTCTGCAGTGTCACTGCTCACTAGGACAGTTTCTGGAGAGTTGTCTGGTGTACTGGAATTGAGATAATTTAACTGCTGGTGGCTCTTTTTGAATGTGTGCCAGTGGATGATGTGGTATTTAACTTTTGCTGAGACCTAGTTTTCATGAGTCTAGGAGGCTTCAAGAATTAATTTTTTACAGCCTCAACATAACACAGTTTGGTGTGAATTGATATGTAGTATGGTGGTTGTGTATGTTGCTCTCATTTTATGTATTTGTGAGACTTGAGGCCTCCACATTTGTTAAATATTTGGATCTTTCAGAAACAGACTTCCTTGCATTGAGTATAAGAGTTCATCATCTATGACCCTAAGGCAGTCACTACACTGCCTAAGGATACCAAGTGGTATGAGGCGGGTAACAGAAGGAAGCAAATGGGCTGACCTTTCAAGAGATTTTGAGAATTAATTAAGATTACATTGAGTAATGAGTTGGGTGCACTGCCTATTACTATATGAACTAAATGAGGTAAATTAGATTTGGTTGACAAGGGTACTGTCTAAATAGATAAAGTAAATTAAGTAATTTAGGTTAAGTTGCAGCTGTAACAATGGATAGCGCAGACTCACTAAGTTACTGTAGAGTATGAGTAATGTGGCGCTACTACAAGCTGTTTTGAGCAGAGTGGAGTAGCTGTGGGCTAGTTAGGGCAGTGAAGAGCAGATATGATGAGTTATGTGACACTACTATGAGCTGCTGTGGGCACCGTGGAGCAGCTGTGGGCTAGTTAGGGCAGTGAAGAGCAGCTATGGAACAGTAAAGGCTTCTTGATGGATATGGTATTATACAGTGCATCTTGTTGCATGCCTGCAAGTAGCTTGCTTCCCTTTTAAATATTGCTAATCATACTAAGTAATAGGATTATGGAGAGGCAAGTGGCATGAAGACAGGTATGGATAAAGATGCCTGCATCTACACAGTGCATGTTGCAATACTGCTGTACAAAGCACAGTGCCATGTGGATAAAGATGCCTGCATCTACACAGTACATGTTGCAATACTGCTGTACAAAGCGCAGTACCATGGAGGCTAAGAAATGTCTTGGTTCCTTCTCTACTCTTAAACAGACACAATTCTTAACTTAGATTATTAACTATATAGAAAAACAAAAAAACACTTATCCCAGATCTTGTAGGGCAGGTATTTCAGTCAGTCTGGTAGACACAGGACAAGTCTAATGGAATATGTCACACAATAGAATATGTTCCCCTCGCCTCAAAACCATGAACTTTGAAATGTATGTTCACGGAAGGTGACCAGAGCAGGCTTACATAACAAAGATGGTGGAAGATATGCCTGTAGAGGTGTACCATGTAAAACAATAGACATATGTGATACAATACAACAATAATGCATGATGCTGTGATGCTGTATGTTCACTGACCTTCATCAAGAGAGGCAATGATATCTACCCCATCTCCTGCCCCAGTGACTGAGATGTTGGACACCCACGTCAGTACATTTTCATCTTCTGTCGGCAGCACATCAGGTGGCACCATAGTGCCTCAAAGCAGGGCAGCCCTGAGGTGAGCGATCCTCATCACGATCTTCACGTCATTATCCTTCTGACAATGTCCAGAGGGTCCCCCTTCCATGACCTTCCAGAACATTAATGTCTGCATTTCCCTCTGACCAGTATCTCTGCATCCCCCCAATATTCCTTCAGTGATCCTTTAGGAAGGGATATGTTGTTTTAAGTTTAGTGGTGTGGTTTGCTGGGCAGCACTGAAACGACTGTTGCTTTCTGAATATCAGTGGCACTTTCATTTGATGGTGTTTCATGCAAATGCTCAAACTTCCAGATTTTTGCATTGCCTGAGTAGCAGCACAAGTGATCGTAAGCACAGGTGATCACAAAAAGCAGGTATTTTTATGGGAATTTGCAGTACAGCAGGAAGTGGGAATTTGTGTTTTTCCCACTGTTGTGTGATCTTAGAGTGGGTATATATAAGTAGCAGGGGAGTGTGGGGGGTGTGAGAGGGATAGTCCCCTACAGAAACACTTCTTGAGGTTAACCTAAAATGTGTTGCTTCAGGAGTGATGGGGTCAAAGGACATTTATTGGCACAGTGTAGATAAAACTTTGATAGGAAGCTGAGTATCATAAAATTCTATAAGGTAACGTACAACATGTCTGAAGTAGAAATACAGGGCAAGGAACAGAAGAAAAAAGAAGATGATGTACAAGTATTGGAAAAGGTAGAAATAGCGGAAGATGGGGGGTTTCAATTCTGCAGAGGTTTTAACAGAAGAGGAGAGGAGAGTCGGGAAATACCTCAGAGTATGAAAAAATAATTCAATAAGGCAGAGATACTTAATAGAACAGCAAGGGAAAACAAAACAGGAAAACAAGAAGATCTGAACTTGTTAAGAGGTAAGAATTTAAGAATGTATTAAGATGATTCACAGTTCTTCATTATCTAAAATAAAGAAAGCAGGAAAAAATAAGCTTGCAGGACACTAGACTTTAAATGAAGAATACACAAAGTTTTCAGGTGAGTTAGGGTGGACTTGTACTGTGGACCTTCTGCAGGGGATGAATTACACAGGCGGCAATATTAGTAAAGGAGATGGGGATAAGGGTTTTAATGGCAATAGTTGTCGAAGATGGTGTATAAATACAATTTCCATAAAGTAAGAAGTTACATTAGGCTGATGAGTATGCGTGCTCCACTATAAAACAGTAAAAGTATTGAGTTATTTCAGAGACTTGTATAATATCTTGTGATTACTGTGTGTATAATGAGGCTGAGGGATATTACTAGTGCAACTAGTAGGATAAGAAGAAAGCCAATGTACGAATCGGGTAATTGTAGAGTGTACAGGGTAACTGGGCGATCTGCAAAGGATATAAAGAAAGGAACAGATGGTATAAAACAAGTACGTTTGTAAGCTGGAGGTTTTATAGAATTTATTCACTGGGAAATTAACTACAGAAATTGTCCTTTTTTATTATACAGGATAACATCTGGAAGTAGAAAAAAGAGGGTTTATAACTGAATTTTCTGACAATAGGATGGTTTTGAATGTATTTAGTACACATAATGTAAACATCAAGATAAAAAAGGGCTAAAGTTAAGTAGTTCTATATTAGAAGAACAAAGAATGAAGTAGTGAGTGGAATATTTATGGTGAGATGATTTGGAAATGAAAGATTCTCATGATATCCAGACTAGTATACACTGCCTATCTTGACGTAGCCAAGGCCTTCAACACAATCCCCCACTCAGGTATCATTGAGAAACTCTCCAAGATGGGGATTAACCCATACGTCACTAGATGGGTAGCAAACTGGCTCACTGACAGAATGCATAGTGTCAGAGTTGGGAATTCCACCTCCACCAGTAAACAAGTACCAGTGGTGTATCACAGGGATCTGTGCTGGGCCCACTACTATTTGGAATCTACTTCTCGGACATCCAGACAAAAGTAAATGGCCTTTGGCTTACCAAGTTCACAGATAACTGCAAACTAGGTGCAATCACCGAGTCCCCCAACAGTGTTAACATATTATAAAAGGGGCTAATGTAGACTAATGATTGGTGCCAGAGTTACGATCTAAAATTAAATGCAAAAAAGTGCATCATTATCCCCTTTGACAAAGAAGTGGCCCTGCAAATTACATTATAGATAGCACCCTCTAAGCTCAAACACAGTGGTGAGAGACTTTGGAACACAGCAATTTAAACTTCAATCACCATGTCTCCACAGTGGTAAGGAAAGCCTTCTACATTGCTCATATTATGAATAAGGGCATTCCATCCACGACTAAGGATGTTATATCATGTGTCCACAGTGGTAAGGAAAGCCTTCTACATTGCGCATCTCATAAATAAGGGCATCCATCCAAGACTAAGGAGGTTATGTCATGTCTACAGTGGTAAGGGAAGCCTTCTACATTGCTCATCTCATGAATAAGGGCATCACATCCAAGACTAAGGATGTTGTAACAGCTATGCTCGACCCTCATTAGACCACTGAGTACAAGGCTCTCTCTTGCATGCACCTCACTGTACACCTGCAACAAATGGAGAGACCACAGAGGTTTCTAACCAAGAAAATTGAGGGCTTCCAAAACATGACCTACACAAAAAGACTGAAGGCCCTGTCTCTGTACTCTGTATCCTACAGGTTGCTGACGGGCGACCTGTGCCTGGCCTTCAGAATGATCTCTGACCCGGTCCTAATGGAAATGTTGTATGTCTACAAATCAAATGGGACAAAAGTCACTCGCTTCAGGGATCTCAACCTAGCCTGTGACATAAACAGAACACATTGGAGAGACAGATATGTCTCCCAGAGACTGCTGCTCCTCTGGAATAAACACCCACTTCACATGAAGCAGAACTCTTCAGTGACCCTATTTAAGTGCAGTCTAGACAATTGGATTGGAGACCACAAATTCACCCTGGGGGTGGCACATACTGTATGTCCCTCATGTATAGGGGTAGTTGGTGCTAATCACTGATTTGATTTGTTAACAACGACCATCTAACCATGGTCAGTGAGGGAACAAGGGTATTACATAGCGAGCCGCTAAGGCCGTAGACCATTAGCCTAGTAACCTTCTATTAACCTATGAACTTTGTGGTGGCTGGTATCTAAAAGATAAAACTGGAAAATATAAGTTATATGAAAACAGAGATTTGTAGACAAAAAAGAAAGAATATAGTACATTATAAGTGAAATTTTGCATTGATTTCGATAATAAGTGGGGATGTTTAAGAAGGAAGATACCAATTCTGAATGAAATAGGAAACGAATAAAAGACAGAAGTATATAGTTCGGAAGAAAAACGAAATCCTACTCTTGGTACGAAGTGATGTGACAAATATAGAGGTATGAAATATAAATGACTATTAATTCCTGGTACTCTTCGGAATATTATTTCTCATCCAGGATAATAATGTCTCAAATAGAAGTATATAGCTTAAAAACGTTCCCTAATAATATTTACCCATTTTCATCACTTCTTCTCCCATTTCCTTTCTCCATCTAGTTATTTGCTATCAGTAATGTTATTTACTTCTATAATAAGCCACCCACTGTCTCTGTCTACTACCTCACTCAAGCCAATAACATTCCATAAACTCTAAATCATACTTATTTTATTGACAAATAGCTTTCAAAACATCTGTCTTACACTAACTGTATGCTGTTTTATTTTTATTTATATATGGTGCTTTGCCTTTCTTTATTAGTTGTTTCATTTTTTTTGGCTTCTATGTGGCATCCTGTGGCCTTCCTGCCCAGTGTCTTACATCCATGCTGGGTCTCTTAGGTTCTCTTTATCCCCTGACTAACTACAATATAGATGTGGCCAGTTATGGAACTTAAGCGAGTCCTGGGGGTCTTGGCTGTCACCATCAGCTGGGGAGGGTTACTGTAGGCCTGCAGTGTTACTCCCTCCAGATGTGGCCCTTGTGGTTGTATCTAGGGTGAGCATGCAATAGGTGCATGCAGTGTATTGTCCAGTCTCTGCAGCACCTCAGAAAGCCCCTCTACCCTTCCCCTTCTGGGACAATGACTCCCAAAGCGATGCTCCAGCCACCACCAAGGAATTGGCCACTCCTGGAATCAGCAAGCCCATCCGTCACCTGGTACAGTCACCTGAGCTGCTAATCAAACCTGAGTTGGCTGGACCATGGTCAGGGCTTTGTCCATCTCTGCCATCAGAGCACATCCCTTTCTTAGTTTCTATTAGTTACTGTTTTACAGAATATTTTGGACATACTTATACAAAGCTGCAGTGTTATTATACTGCTCTAAACCAATGTTATGTTACTGTCTCTGACTCGAAACCAGTGTTATGTTACAGTCTTCGTTCTCAGTTATTCCAGCACTGCATATTCCCAGATGTACTTAGACTAGCATGCAGTGATGTTGTACGACTCTTAAACCAATGATCTGAAGTAGGGAGTTCATTTGTCAGCAACCTGTGGGTCTTGGATCCGATATCGGATCCGAGCCGGCAACTTGTTTCAAGCTAATGGATCCGAGCTCCTAGCTCCTCCCCTCACCCATAATCCCCTGCTAACCCTCCATGACCTCAGATCTAGTTTGCCGCGCTTGTGGATAGCTGGATTCTTGCGAGCTCATCTAGTCTTGGCAGTTAAGTTGTTATTTTTCTGTCAACTTTCTTAATTTTTTCTCAAAAATTTTTCTGTGTGTAAGTGTTAGATGCCCTTTAGAGTAATATATTTTCTTTTAAGTAGTTTTCCCTCCCTTCGCTGGTCGTTAGAGTGTGTGTGTTGTGTTTTGGGGCCTGTGTGTGTGTGTGTGTGTGTGTGTGTGTGTGTGTGTGTGTGTGTGTGTGTGTGTGTGTGTGTGTGTGTGTTACATTACTTTTCTTTAAGTATGGCTGAGGCCCCAAAAGCCTTTTTTTCTAAATGTACCGAGTGTGGCCATAAGCTCTCCCCGGCTGATGGCCACACTCGGTGCATTTGGTGCCTTGGGGTTGAACACCTCACCTCAGGCTGCGCCATTTGTGCAGCATTCAACCCCGGGGCACTGAAAGAGCAGAGGTCGAAGCTGGTCTTGGCGGGACTTTTACCCCCGGACTCGGCTCCGGCCTCCGCTGCTCCCGTGGCTCCACCACAGGCTGTGGTTGCTGCCATTCCTGCCCCCCTTCCTCCGTCTGGGACTCAAACTCCCGCTAAAGTGTCGGAGGACAGGGAGGCCAGGAGGGAGAAATGGAGGGAGAAGCACCACAAGCGGCGGGCCGAGACCTCCATTTCGGCCCTGCCAGCTAAGCGGGCTTCTCCCTCCACTGCTTCTAGGTCTTCTCCTCCTCAGCTCCGATCCCCTTGTTTCTCCCCAGGGCCCGAGGAGGAGGAGGCCCGATCTCCATCGAGGTCATCGAGGCGACATTCCAGGCCTGCCTCGGTGACCTCCTCGAGATCGACCTTTAGTATGTCCGATGCAGACTTGGACCAGATGATGCGAAGGTTCATCCAGGCCCAGCTGCAGATGGGAGTGCTCTTGCCCCCCCCCCTTCGGGGGGGAGCTTGACACCTTTTTTCCATCCTATTGCTCCTTCTCTGACCCGCTACCCGGGTTCGGAGCGTTCGGAGCCAAGCAGCGTTGGAGCCGGGGGTGGGTCGGCGCCGACAATACTTGGTACTTCGGATCCGACCCTGCCCTCGAGCCTGTCAGATCCGACCTCTCGGAGCAGTGGCCCGAGCTTCGGATCCGAGGGATTCAATGTGCCTTCGGCTCCGTCCAGGTCGGAGCGCACTGGTCCTTCGGATCCGATGGTCTAGGTGCCGGTTCCGATCCCTTCATCGGATCCGAGTGGGAACCTACTTTCGGATCCAAGAGAGAGTGGTTCCCCCTCGGCTTTCGATGTTGTGGAGAGGGCTCTGTTGAGAGCATCCGGACCCCCGGTCCTTGTCTCGGCTCCTCCCTGCACTCCCTCTCTGCTGGGCCAGGCTTCCATCACCCGGCCAAAGGGACAGCCTGCTTCAATGTCCCAGATGGTTCCATTGGAACAGGATGTAGCTGGCGAGGCCTCCGCGGACAGCCCCCCCAAGGAAGTGCCCTGCAAGCATAAGTGCAAGAGGAGACACGTTGACTCCCCTGAGTCGTTAACTGAGGACACGGACTTGGAGGAAGGGGAAGGCTCCCCAAGATCACCCCCTGAGGATGTCTCCTTTGGAGACATCATGGAGATGCTGAGGATCAGAGGTGGGTGGTCTGCCCCCAAGTCTTCCTCCGACGAGTCCGTGTTTCTGGATGCATTCGAAGCAGGCCCGTCTACCTCTTGGGTGTCCCCTCCGGCAGACCCCTTGGTGGACCTCATTACCACCAGGGTGTGGAAGGATCCAGACACCGTGGAGCCAATACCAAAATGCCCGGATAGAATACTTAGCCCCCCCTCAGACCGATCACACTGGAGTAAGGGCCCCCCAGTAGATACCATGTTGACGGCAGCAGCCACGAAGAGGGAATTGGCTCAGGACAGCCCCTCAGTCCATCCACCGAGCAAGGAGTCCCGCTCGATGGACCGCTTAGGGAAGCGAGTTTTTAGTTCAGCGACCTTCTCGGTAAGGTCTCTGAACTATATGGCACATGTCATCAGGATGCAGCGGGATCTTATCAAAGAATACGCTGCCTCCCCTCCCGAGTCCATGTCGGCGGATGACAAACAATTGTACTCCACCTGAATGGCCACTCTGAGATCAATTTCAAATACCTCTATGCGGCTATTGTCCCACGCCACAGAGGGAGCCGCTAGGGCTAGCGGAGCAGGCCTAGTCATGAGACGTCAGGCCTGGCTCCGTCATTGTGACTTTGCGGAGCCTTTTAAAGCGTCTTTTGCGAATGCCCCCTTCGATGGTTCTGCCCTTTTTGGCAAAACGGTTCGAGCGACACTTGTCCAGAGCGAGAAAGACGGGAAGACGTTGTCTGCCGTCTGAGTCCGCTTCTCTGCTCCCCAGCGGTCCTTTTCGAAGAACCAAAAGGGTCAGAAGAAGATGTGGTTCCAGAAATCGCAACATTCCCAACCCGCTCCGGACAACCAGTCCTTCCATGGCAGAGGAGGACAGGGAGGACGCCGCCCCAGGGGCAGAGGGGCTCCGAGAAACTTTGGGTCCAGAGAACCTTTCTCTGAATGGCCCGCGCAGCAGCCCTGAAGGGTTGCCCGGCTGCTCCACTCTGGAGGCAGTCAGGGGGTGCTTCTCGGAGCACCTAGTGGCATGGGAGTCCATCACGACAGACCGCTGGGTGCTTCGCATTATATCCAGAGGGTACAAAATACCATTACTCCATGCCCCCAAATTCAAAAACCTCCCCGATGTACCACCCGATCAGAGGGAGGCCGCAGCCGCAGAAATTCAGCAGCTGCTAAGAAAAAGAGCCATCCAGCCCGTCCCCCAAGACCAGCTCGGATTAGGGTTCTACTCCAGGTTCTTTTTGGTGCCAAAAAAGATGGGGGACTTGAGACCGATCCTAGACCTTTCCCGCTTGAACCTGTCAGTAACCAAGGAAAAATTCCGAATGGTCACTCTTCAATCTATTCTCCCCCTTCTAAGGGAGAACAATTGGATGTGCTCTATAGACCTCAAGGATGCGTACTACCACATTCTAATGGACAGACGATCCAGGAGGTTCCTCCGCTTCCGGCTGAGAGCCAGTCACTACCAGTTCAGGGTCCTTCCCTTTGGCCTCACTACAGCCCCCAGGGTGTTCACCAAGGTATTAGCAGTGATTGCGGCCCACCTGAGACTCCAGGGAATACAGGTCCTTCCGTACCTGGACGACTGGCTCCTGACCGCCCCAACAAGGCATCTACTTTGCTCAGCCAGTGACTTCTTTCTCTGCCTAGCCCCACAGCTAGGCATCACTATCAATGCCGACAAATCCTTCTGGCCCCAACACAAGTCATAGAATTCATAGGAGCCAGAATAGACACCAGAGAGCTACGAGCCTTTCTAACTTCCGAGAGAATCCGGAATTTGCAACTCCATGTGCGGGCTATCCTCCAATCAGAGACTGCACCAGTGGAATTGGTCCTGAGGGCACTAGGCTCCATGGCAGCAGCGATTACGCTCCTTCCATGCACCCGTCTGAACATGCGGGTACTGCAATGGACACTTCTAGTGCAATGGTCTTTTCTATTCCTTCCTCTTCACCACCCCATTGCTATCAGCAAGGCTTGCAGGAAGGCTCTATTATGGTGGCTCCAAGCCTCAGACCTCCATACGGGCTGTCCCTTCTGCACCTCTCCCCCTCTTGCCACGGTGACCACGGACGCCTCCCGCCTCGGGTGGGGGGGGCATTATTCAGGCAGGACAGTCCAAGGCACGTGGAACGACACAGAGACCTCCCTGCATATCAACGTTCTGGAGATGAGAGCGGTGCTGTTTGTGTTGCAAGCACTTCAGGATCTCCTCCCCATAGGAGCGATTGCAATTCAGTCGGACAACATGTCGGTTGTCTGGTATATCAACAAACAGGGGGGAACCAGATCTTACCCTCTATGCCGCGAAGCCATGAGAGTGTGGGAATGGGGGATCTCCACCAACCGCTTTCTGATTGCAACGCACATTCCGGGATGGACCAACATCCTAGCGGACAAACTCAGTCGCACCCTTCTTACCTCGTACGAGTGGTCTCTCAATCCACTAGTAGCGAAGCAGATATTCGTAATATGGGGGCAACCCTGCTGTGATCTTTTTGCGTGTCCATCAAACACCAAATGCGGCAATTTTTTCGCTCTAATCCCCCCTCCAGGGAAAACTCCAAGAGACGCTCTGGTGCATGCTTGGCCACCCGGTCTACTTTATGTCTATCCTCCTCTACCCCTGATGCTACAACTCTTACAGAAAGCCTCGTGGTTGGGGAGCAGGATGATCCTCATTGCTCCATTCTGGCCTTGGCAAATTTGGTTCCCTTACCTGTGGTCTCACCTTGTGAATCCTCCTTGGATTCTAGATCCCAGTCCGGATCTCATCTCCCATCCGTCGAACTTACCGACCCCAAACCTGGACAATCTGAAACTGACAACTTGGTTGCTCCAGTTCCACTCCTAGTTAGGACTCCCGGTATCTCTTCACCAGTCAAAGCCATCCTTGTGGCAGCGCATAAGCCCTCCACCAGGAAAGTGTACAGCAGTAAATGGAAACGTTTCTCCATCTGGGCGGAGCATCATGATCTAGATCCCTTTACGGCTCCTCTTCCGTCCATATTAGACTTCCTAACCGAACTCTTTCAGGAAGGCGCTAGTTGTTCAACTGTCAAAGTGCAATTGGCAGCCATATCACATTACCATGTGGGACATGATGCAGGGCCTTTGATGTCGGCCAAGCTGTGTAAAACCTTTCTCAAGGGCACCTTCTTACTTAGACCCCCTATAAAAGAAGCCATACCACCATGGGATCTTTCACTAGTTCTTCAAGCCTTGACTGCTCCACCTTTTGAACCCGCTGCTTCAGTAGATCTCAAATTCTTGTCTTGGAAAACAGCATTCCTTGTAGCCATCACTTCAGCAAAAAGAGTTTCGGAGCTTCAAGCTCTTTCTGTGAAGCCTCCTTATTTGATCTTTCACCCAGACAGAGTGTACCTCAGGATCAATCCTTCTTTTCTTCCCAAGATAGCATCGGAAACCAACATAAATCAATCCATAAATTTATCGTTTTTCTTCCCTAAATATCAGAATAAGGGAGAGTACAAGCTGCACTCATTAGATGTTCATAGGCAGCTTCACTTTTATACTCATAGAACAGCTGGTCATAGACAATCCGACCAGCTGTTCGTTTCCTTTGCCAAATTTAATTTGGGGAAAGCAATTTCAAAAGTATCTTTATCACGCTGGATTTCTCAATGTATCCTATTAGCATATCAAGTCTCTGGGAGACCCGCACCGGAAGGAGTTCGTGCACATTCCACTCATTCCATCTCTACTTCTGTGGCCTTCAAGTCTAGAGTTCCATTGGATGATATTTGTTCGGCAGCCACTTGGGCCTCATCTCATACCTTTATTAACCACTACAAACTGGACGTGATTTCTAAAGGGAGAGCATCCTTTGGCTCTGCGGTGCTTCGCAATATCCTTCCATGATGGCCACCCAAGGTGCAGGTAGCTGGGGACTCTGTCCCACAGGTTGCTGACAGATGTACTCCCTACTTCAGATTAAGAAGTTATATACTCACCATAACGTTCCATCTGAGTAGGTAGCTTCATTTGTCTGCAACCATCCCCCCCTCCTTCCCCCTGGCCTTCTTCGGATCTATTTTTAGTTGGATACCCATTTTTGGGTATATATTGAGGGGCAAACTCGATCTGAGGTCATGGAGGGTTAGCAGGGGATTATGGGTGAGGGGAGGAGCTAGGAGCTCGGATCCATTAGCTTGAAACAAGTTGCCGGCTCGGATCCGATATCGGATCCAAGACCCACAGGTTGCAGACAAATGAAGCTACCTACTCAGATGGAACGTTATGGTGAGTACATAACTTCTTATTACATTACTGGTTTTGTAGTTGTATTTCTTTGTGTTTTTAAATTTTACTTTTCTGTTAACACCACCACTGAAAATGAGCTGTTATGAGCCAAGCTGCAAAGTGGGGGGTTTAAAATAAAAAAAAAAACAAGAACTGTGAAATTGAGAAGACTTTACGAAGCTAATAGGTGAGTATTTAGGAATGTTAATGAAGGTAATAGGTGAGTATTTATGCATGTTGCACTGAGGACGAAGATAGAGGTTAGAGAAGTGGGAGGTTAAAACATTTTCTTTTGAAAAAAGAAGAAAATAGAAAACAGTAGTTGAAGTAGATAAAGCACTAATGCAAGTAAAATATTTCTTGCCAGGAACAGATGAGGCATCATATTCCTTTAATAAGAAGATGAAGGAAAGAAATCTGTTTTTGTAGTAAAGGGAGCACCGAAAACAGGTTCTTATCGTTTAATTAAATCTGTCTGGAAATGGGGAAAGAAAG